>NW_023472841.1:0-3966 GCF_013731165.1 Rhagoletis pomonella
TTTTATTCAGCATTGCCGCCGGACAAGCAAATTAGTTTGCCCGTACAGTTATGTTAGCAAACTTCAAAAATGTTCAGGCTTCTTCTCAGCGGTTATACCTTCAGATTTTTGTATCATGATTACACCTTGGTCGAGATAAAACGAACAAGTTTTCCTTTATTTATTTTTACTTAAAATCCTTAAATGTCTATCTTGATTTTTTTTTTCTGTACAATACGTACTCATTTTTTTAACGATTTAAAAAAAAGGAGGACAGTCGGATCTACGTAACCAGAGTGACCTGAATACGCATTGAAGTCGGTTGTATTTTTTGCTTAAAATTACTTGTTTTTACTGAGATACAGTTTCGCTACTATTTAGAGACTTCTCTACCTACTTGTTCACATTACTGCTATTTATTATTTTTCTTATTAGTCATTTATATGTTTAGGACCTACTGTGGGTGCTTTAAGATTCATTTTGGAAATATGTATGTACATATAAAAAACGATTGCGATATTTTATTTTATTTTAAATTATGAGTTTGGGTGGGCTTTACTAGTCAGCCGCATCTTGTGTTTTAAGAAAACCAGGTGGAATTAACAAATGAAACTTGGTCAGGATGTTAAGGGAGGTATCCTCTAAAACATGTATAACTTAAAAATATAAACAATATCATTGTTTATAAGTTATTTGTTGTTAAAATTTCTTAAGTCGTTCCACTTCGTTTCCTTAACAAAAAGTGCATTTGTCACATACTTTCATCTATATAAATGCACATAACACTGTACTTAATACTTTACACACTTTTATTTTATTTTATCTTGTATATAAATCACTTTAATTCAACTTTGGGAAAATTTTAGAATGGTAACCCCCGAGTACGGAATTAAGGAAAATAGGGGGGTAGAGGGGGTTCTAAAGGGAGTATATGTAAAGTTTTAAAGCGCGCAACCTTATAGTTTTTAAGTAATTTGTTATTAAATTTTGTAATTTTCACCAACTTGTATGGGACAATTTCACAATATATAATGCACTTTCCACTAAATTTACACGTTATTTACACTCAATATATGCGCAGTAAGAGTGTGCACGTTCAAACAAATAAACACTTTAAGTATATTACAGCCTTTTTATCAAAAATTGATTGTTTTTTTAATTTTATGAGAGTACATGCAGAATATGTCCAATGACAGCAGGACTGTGTTGCCATATCTAAAAAACCAAGAGTGGAAAGCAAGACCAAAAGAAAAACTGAACACCTTTTGCAGAGAACACTTTTCTGCGTAGGCGGCTTTGGCCGCACTTAGGAATTATAACCCTTAAGCAGTAGAATTCTCCTTTCTGTTTTGCGAAGAAAAGGAGCTGAACACCTTTTCAGAGATCACCTTTGTATATTTTTAATGCTTACTGGGTTATATCCTATCTTCTTTTGTCTCTCATTCTTTTGCATATTTTGGAGTTTGACAGTTGAACTCCGCCATTTAATTTGCATATGCAACCAAAATCAGACGCGTGATTTTGAAGGTGTTTTTATTTAATGAATTGTGATTAATTGGTTAATACTAAAGTCGTAAAGCAAGTTATAACTAATCGAGTAAAGGGTAAAGTGAAGGGAAATACAAAAATGTATTGGTGAAGTGACTGCTTTAAGGAGAATAGGAATGATAAATGTACGCTAATTTCCGAACATTACAAAAAGGGCATATTTCAAACCCAATTTGTTAATAAATTAGTGACCAAAATTTACAAAAGTGAGTGTTAAAATAATGCGTAGACCCTTGACTACAAGTGTGTGGATTTTGTTTTGGATCGGGCCACCCTTTTGGACGGAATAGCCCGAAATAGTTGTGAGCGCTACTAAACCCCACCCCATATTTTCCTTAATGATGTACTCCGGGGTTACCAATCTAAAGCCCACCCTCAACTTTTATCGACTTGTAAATTACATTGAATTGCATCCATATTTACAATAACACATGGTTGCAAACTGACACATAACATGCGTTGCCATATTGTATAAAACAATACATACAAAGAAGGCTATGTTTAAAAAGGGATACAAGGGAAATCAATACAAAAGAAAATGAAAATTTACCGCTACTTTTATTCTGGGCGTGTATTATAATCAATGAGGGCTTCCGGTCACGAACCCCTGTGCAAAAATATTGCCCATGTCGTAGGCGGTGTTGGTCCCACCCGATTTGTTTGCTTTAAGTTCGGTCGAAGGCCGTGTTCAGCTCCTTTTCTTCGCAAAATATAAAGGAGAATTCTACTGCCTGAGGGTTATAATCCCTAAGTGCGGCCGAAGGCCGCCTACGTAGAAAGGTGTTCTCTGCAAAGGTGTTCAGCTCCTTTTCTTCACAAAAGAGAAAGGAGAATTCTACTGCCTGAGGGTTATAATCCCTAAGACGGCGGAAGGCCGCCTACGTAGAAAGGTGTTCTCTGCAAAAGGTGTTCAGATCCTTTTCTTCGCAAAACAGAAGGGAGACTTCTACTGCCTGAGGGTTATAATCCCTAAGTGCGGCCGAAGGCCGCCTATGCAGAAAGGTGTTCTCTGCAAACGGTGTTCAGCTCCTTTTCTTCGCAAAACAGAAAGGAGAATTCTACTAAGTGAAAATTCCGAATTAAAAATCCGCTTTTATTATTCAAAATTCCAGTCTGGTAGCACCAACTTGTGTGTTATGCAGCGTTTTTGCTGCATTTAAAATGCAACATTTAGCACTTTTGAACATATGTTTTCGAAGAGCGTTCATGCTATCGCATTTAGCAAATGTACATTTACGCGAGTTCGACATCGTAAGCTTTTGTTAAAGAGCCGTGTTCCAATCGCTTGTTCAGATCCGTATCTATTACGATCAATTCTCACGGAAAAGATAATGTGCAAAAAACCCTACTGAAAGGAAAAAAAAATTTTAACCCAAAATTCAATACAAAAACTTGAATTGTTTTAACCATAACCGAAAATTTGTTTGTGTATATATTCATTTGTCGGTGCTGTCAATTAAAATTTTCTCACTTAATTAGGAAACAAAACGAACCGAGTTGATCACAAATTGGTCCAGATTTATATCAGCATCACATCGATGTTGAATTTGCGTAACATTTGTTTATCCATATAATGTAAAATAGTAAATGAAATCTAGATCGGCGATCACTGAAACGCAGCTAGCACTGTATACGCGAAAAAGCAATATTGCCACTTTTTCTCATTAAACCATGTTCGAATCTTGGAAATTTTGGGTTGATTTTAGCATTTAGATTCTTAATGCAAAAATGGAGTTGCATTTAGGTGACGAATTTTGAAATCAGGGCGTCCTATTCTCATCCCCCCTTTTACTAGAAATTGCCGTCCGTCTACTAAAATTTTCCCATGAATTGTATTCGTGCAATTTTTTATGTTTAATAGTTTTGAGAACTTTTTTTGGTTCTGTTGTATTCTTTTATTACATGCCTTAAACTTTTTTACTTTAAGGGCCAATTTCACAGTGCGTATTTAACTCAGAATCGACAGTTAACTAGAGATTTTCAGTACAAAATTATGTAGTTAACTCCCGATTTTGAGTTAACTACGCATTGTGAAATTGGCCCTAAGTTATAATGTTGAAGATATGCCTTCTGCCTTTGTCAAGCACTTTAGCTAGGTGCGAGAAATTTAGCATATGCACGTAGGAGCATAGAGTAGGTATACGGCTGTGTTGCCGCGATCCTCCAACATCTTGTCAAAGGAGAAAACATATTGGTAGCGGAATCCATCGTAGTCCGATTTTTCATAAAATGTACGAAAAAGCGATCACTGAATCTGAACTGATATGAACGTGTGCATTCAAAGCAAGCGCTACGCTCGTAGCTACTCGAATTTAATAGCATTTTCGTAGATTTCACCAAAAATCGGACTACGATGGATTCTATGATAGCCTTGATTAGTTCGTGCGATTATGACTTAACGATTTTTGGCTTTAAGCAGCATCTGCGCTCTGAAATTAT
>NW_023472842.1:0-3966 GCF_013731165.1 Rhagoletis pomonella
TTAGTTTTTAGTATGAACTCAATAAATAACGATTAAAATAAATTACTCATATAAAAAGATTATCACATTTTCGACCTTAACTGCCTAATCTGTGATTAGAAAAATAGATTAGCCATACAAAATTATAATTATAAAATTATCCCAGATCAAACCGATACCTTTTTGGTGTCCAACCTAGTTTTATAGATTATACTTGCGAAGAAGAGAAGGAATGTCAAATGTAAAAGTAAACAAAATTGACGCTAGTAAGGAAAAGAAGTTTGTAAAGGTATTTTTAATAAAATATTCAGTTAAAATATATTGAAATAACATAATATGTGTAGCAGAAAAAAGTGACCACGGTGGCACAGAGAAGGAGTTTACCTTTTTCTCGGGTTGTGCGAATAACTAGCACAACCAATTTGGCAGCTAAGGAGCTTTGATTGATATTATATTTATAGTGGGTGTCCCAGAAGTAACCTGGCAAACTTGAGGAGAAGGCTTTTTCAAGTATAAGTGTCACCGTTTTCGAAATATTTAAATTTTTTTGAATTAAAGAAAAATTGCGTATTTTTATGTATTTTCTTGCACCTACAGACAAGGCTATACTTTGTAAATTTTTTATGTAAAATACTTCCAGATAGTTGCTTCTCCATATTCAAATGCAATGTAGTTACAATATATTAAGGAACCATCATAAAATTATGACTATTTTGGGATTTTTAACTTTTTGATATTTTCTTCTCCAAATTTGACTATCTCTGGTGCAAAAAAATGTACTGAGCTATAACTTTACATTACGTAAAAAAATTGTTCATTTAATAAATATTTCGGAAATGTGCCACTCTTACTATTTCGAATAGAATAAAAAAAGAAATAGCCGCTTTTATGGGTAAAGGACTGAGACACGCTAGAATGTATTTAATAGATTTAAATTTAAGTTGCTCTTGTTACCGACCAATGACATGCTAAATAGTAGAAAGGTACATTATTACCTGCTCCTGACATTATTTTATGTTACTTACCGGGATTCGGACTAGAGTCAATAACAAGGGCTATATCTATCAATATTTTTTGTCAAGGATGGGTTCACGTGAAATAAAACATACATGAGTTGTTTGCAGAAAAATTTATTTATTTATTGATAAATATGTTCAAATTGGCGACCTTCTACCTTCTACTCTAATACAAGCTCGGCACCTTTTAAGAAAAGACGCTTTTAGAGATCTTAAACTCAACTGGGCTATCTCAGCAGCAGCTCCATTTATTTGTTCCCGCAAATGCTCTTCGTTTTGAATTGCTTTTGAATAAGTTTTGTCCTTAAGACAGCCCCAGTAGAAAAAATCGAATGGATTCAGGTCTGGCGACCGAGCAGGCCATGTGATTGGTCCATATCGTCCAATCCATCGGCGAGGATAAGTTTCGTCTAAATGAGCTCTTACTTCACGCCCGTAGTGAGCAGGACATCCGTCATTTTGCTGCCATAGTCTTCGCCGCAGGTTCAAGGGTACATCTTCTAAAAGAGTTGGAAGCCTTTCCTGAAGGAACTTTAAATAACTGTGGGAGTTGAGCGTTGGCGGCACTTCCACAGGCCCCAATGTCTGACAATTAAAAATACCGCACCATAAATTTATTTTGTACTGGTACTGCGAACGATCTTATCTCATTTCGTGAGGATTGTCTATCTGCTAACTGTGAAGGTTATGTAAATTAAAATAACCATCACGTTTGTATAATAATTCATCGCTCCAAATTATTTTATTAAAAGAGTTGGGGTCTGAATCATGCATTCGCAACATTTCACTGCAAAATCTAACCCTCGACAGGCAATCTCTCTGAAGTCCATGGACCTAGTTCCAATTCCTCTAACACAACTTTAACATCTACCGTTGCAGGACGTCCTGTCTCGCCGCCACGCCTTCCAGGTATGCGACCTTAAAAAAGTTAAAAATGATAGTTAAAAGAAGAATGGCTTCAAACAAGAAAGGTGTAAAAATCTCTTACCTTCATATATTTCTCTATGGTTCCGGGCGAATATTTCACGGCCCGGATGCCGACGATTGGGGTATCGCTCTGCATAAAGTCTTTGAGCAGCTCTGGCATTACAGCAAGCTTCACCGTAAATTAGGTGAATATGCGGATATTCATGCGACGTATACTGCGTGTTCTCTGTCATAGTATTAATAACACAATGTTCGAAGGGTCCAATTGCACAAAATCCACTTTCATTATTTCCGGTAAGTAACACAAAATAATGTCAGGAGCAAGTAATAATGTACCTTTGTACTATTTAGCATGTCATTGGTCGGTAACAAGACCAACTTAAATTAAAATCTATTAAATACATTCTAGTGTGTCTCAGTCCTTTACCCACAAAAGCGGCTATAACTTTTTTTCTATTCGAAATAGTAAGAATGGCACCTTTCTGAAATATCTATTAAATGAGCAATTTTTTTATCTAATGTAAAGTTATAGCTCAGTACATTTTTTTTCACCAGACATAGTCAAAATTGGGAAAGAAAATATCAAAAAGTTAAAAATCGCAATATAGTCCTATGTTTATAATGGTTCCTTAATATATTTTAACTACATTGCATTTGAGTATGGAGAAGCAACTATCTGAAAGTATTTTACATAAAAAAATTATTAAGTATAGTAGATGCATAAATATTTCAAAAACGGTGACACTTTTACCTGGAAATTTTTTGTTTATCAGAGAGCTCACCACCCCACCTGCCTTCTCCTCAAGTTTGGCAGGTTACTTCTGGGACACCCTGTATGTAAACGTACTTTTATGCTTTGCCGTTCACATATGTTTGCACATCAAATTTCATGAGTACCTAGTACTCACGCCTTTTTTTAATGTCCTACTCACGCTCTCACATGCCTGTCTGAGAGCAATAATAAAGTATTTTGGCATCATGATACAATTATTCACAGGTATTGCTTTCCCATAGAGTTTTGCTTCACATCGATATTCGTGCTCTTTTATTTTCATTCGTTATTTTCTAAATGTTGCGAATAAAACTTCTCACTTAAATTTAAGCAATTCATAACAAAAATTGTATAAAGAAAGTCGCCGCTACTCCCTTTGATTTCTTTTGTTTATTTAATGTTTATTTTTTTTATGAAAATATAGCCGATTACTCAGCAAACACCATATATGTAAGTCTCAGTTTCAGACTTTGTGAAAAAATTATGAAAATTATGCAAAATTTCACAAAAATTTTTAACTTTTTAATCAGCATCTTTACAAAATGGTATGCATGCAGTTTTGTAGTCCATTAAAATTTAGTACGACATGGTGAAATTTTTAAGTAGCAAGGACATAACGTTGATTTTTGTAATTTTTTTACAACGGTGTTACGAATTTTTTCCATACAAAGTATGTTCTCATTTTTTTTTTATATGGAAAATAATGCGGAACATCGCCAACACAAAATTGCCAAAAATCAACGGTACCTTTAATAGCGACTACCTTACATTTGCATTTTACTATACTAAAATTTTAAATTTTAAAAATGCAGAATTTTCATAATTTTTCCATAAAATGTGAAACTTGGATTTAAATGGTGTTTGCTAGTAATCAGCTATACCTTCATCGATATTCGTGCTCTTTAATTCACTCCGTTATTTTCCAAATGTTGCGAATAAAACATCGCACTTAAGGTTAAGCCATTCATACCAAAAATTTTATAAAGAAAGTCCCCGCTAAGTCCTTCTTTGGAAAAAATACAGTGACCCAAATATAAAATGGGACGTTAGATTTAAAAAAGTTTTGGTTATTTTTATTTAGTTTATTTAAAGTTTATTATTTTTTCATTAAAATTTAGCCGGTTACTCAACAAACACCATATAAGTCTCAATTTCAGACTTCGTGCAAAAATTGTGAAAATTCTACAAAATTTCACCAAAATGATTAGCTTTTTAATCAGCATATTTAAAATTTAATATAATATGGTGAAAATCTGAAGTATCTAGGACTTA
>NW_023472843.1:0-3965 GCF_013731165.1 Rhagoletis pomonella
TTTGGCTTGATAAATTCACAAAATTTACGGTTTTCATAAATAATTTATTCTTACAATGGACTTGTTTTATTTTAAACTTACATTTAAGAAAACTCCATTCAATGCTATAATTTTTTTTTATTTAATTTTTTATTTTTTTCGTAGGTGAGGGAAATGCTTTATGCACTGGCCGGGGGCGCTAGTCTCTATACTACCTTCCCCGATTGTGGGACTCCCACCGAAGCGTGTTGGGCTACCCACTAAAACCCAAACTCCCACCGCCCGCGCAAGAATCCCGCATCTGGCACCGCAATTCTGCATGTCTTCAGATGCAAGAGCGCGCTGTTAGAGCCTTGGGGCTGCTCTTTTGTAGGGGCGTTTCATTCGGGTGTCCTCAGTAGACAACCGTCCTCTCGTACGAATTTCACGTATCTCGCAACTGCTTCCCACTTTTCTGCGCTGGAGATCATTACCCCAACTATGTTGTTCGGAGTTATGTCTCCGTGTCTTTCTTCCAACATTCTGCGCGAAATCAAGAAGTGTTCGCAGGAGAAGAATGTGTGGTACACGTTATCTTCGACGTTTCCACAGTAGTGACAGAACGGTGAGTCCACCCTTCCCATTCTATGAAGATATTCTCGGAAGTAACCATGACCGGTGAGGAATTGCGTCAGGTAGAAATCGACTTCCCCATGTGGTCTGTTCAGCCTAGTTTGAAGGTCGGCTATCAGAGAGTGCGTCCATCGACCTTTTGTGCTCGCGTTCCAGTTTTGTTGCCACTGCTGGATCAGTTGCTCGCGCGCCCTTGCCGCGGCAGCTGCTCGACCTATCTCAGCACTGAGATTGTAAATCTCTTTTCGCTCGTAAGCAAGTAGCTCAATTGGCATGACGCCAGAAATAACTAGAACCGCGTCCGCGGACACTGTACGGTATGCAGAAGCAATGCGTAGTGCCCCTCTGCGCTGTACCGAAGACATTTGGATCCGGTATTTTTTGACTTTCAATGCGTCAGCCCATATTTCTGCCCCGTACAGGAGCACCGAATGGACCGCTGTCATCAGAAGCTTCCTGCGGCATGGCTTCGGGCCGCCCACGTTCGCCATTAGCCGGCTTAGAGCCGCCGTGCTCTGCGCAGCTTTTTCACATACTCCATGGATGTGTTCCCAGAATGTGAGTTTGCTGTCAAGCTTCACCCCTAGGTATTTTGTAGACCTAGAAGTCGTCACGAGTTTAGGTCCGACCATCATATTTATAATTGTTGGGATCCGTTTCCTGGTGAGGAGCACGATCTCCGTTTTGGCTGTAGCCAGTTGCAGACCGTGATCGCTCATCCATCCACTGACGTTGCGCATGACCTGGTTTAGCTTGAGCTGTGCTAGCTGGACATTTCTTGCTGTTATGACGGCGGCCACGTCGTCCGCGAAGGCGACAAGGAAGGCGCTCTCCGGCATTTCCGTGCGCAACAGACTGTCATACGTGGCGTTCCAGAGGTCCGGGCCAAGTACAGACCCCTGTGCCGCTCCGCCGGTTATACGTCTCTTTCTCTGACCTTGTGTTGTGTCGTACAAAAGCCAACGGTATCTGAGGTAGTCCCGGATCATATCTAGCAAGTATGTTGGAACCTTGAATGACCGTTCCAAGGCCTCCAGCATGTCGTCCCATCTTGCCGAGTTGAAGGCGTTCTTGACGTCCAGTGTGACTAGCAGCACTATTGGCCGCGCCTGGTGGCAGGCTTCTTTGGCCTTATGTACCGCCTCGACTACTTCGCCAATGGCTCCTATAGTTGAGTGTCCCTTCCTGAAGCCATATTGTCGGGACGAAAGGCCTCCCTCGCTTTCTATGGCTGACGTCAAGTGTATTTTGAGCAGGCTCTCCATCATTTTGCCTGCTGTGTCTAGCATGCAGAGTGGCCGGAAGGATGAAGGAGAGTTTGGGTCCCCTTTGCCCTTGGGTATGAGCACCAGTCTCGCCTTCTTCCATTGGCTTGGGAAGACCCGGGCCCTAAGGCAGCTGTTGTACATGTTAAGCAGAAGATCAGGGCTCGTTTCCGCTGCTAACCTGATTGCCTCCGCTGGTATGCCATCTGGGCCTGGAGCCTTGCCGGCTTTCATGCTTCGCAGGGCTAGCTTCAGCTCATCTGTCGAAAACAGTGATGCCTCAGCTTGCTCCTCGACGAACACTGTGTCGGCTCTTAGTGGGTGTGTGGGAAATAGCGCATCCACTATATTCTTAACTCGGGCCTAATCCATCGCTTGCGATGATGTGTGGAACTTTTTCATCACTATTTTGTATCCCTGGCCCCAGGGATCGCGATCCACTTCGTCACACAGCGCTTTCCAGCAGTTCCGTTTACTCTTCTGTATCTCGGCCCCAAGTGCTTTCTTAGCGCTTTTGTAGGCTGCTGCTCTGGTCAGCGCCTCAGGTCTACCACGAGCGCGCGTTGCGAGTCTCCGCATTCTATGGCAGGCCCTTCGCAGCTCAGCAATTCGGTCATTCCACCAGTATACCTGCTTTTTACCTGACCATGCTCTCCTCTGTGGCATTGAGGCTTTGCATGCCCGGTGAATGCAGCGCATAGTTTCTTCGACCAGCTTAGTACAAGACTCCCTGTTGTGGATCTCTCCCGTTGTGGGTGAAATACCTTGGGAATCTGCTAGGAGTGACGTATCGAACTTGCGAACATCGACTCTAGACGGGTTCCATCCTGGTTTCCTGAGAGGGATATTGCGTGTTTGCCCTCGCGTTATGTCAGTGACTTGGAAGGTGATGTAGTTGTGGTCGCTACCACTCTGGTCTTCCATCACTCTCCATCCGTCAGCCCTTCGAAGAAGGCTTTCTGAGACCAGGGTTATGTCAGGGATAGAGTATCCAAAACCCGGCTTTCGATATGTAGGGGTCGTTCCGGTGTTGAGGATGGTCAGGCAAATGCGGGCTGCCATTTCAAGGACCAGTCTTCCCCTGGTGTTTGTTTGGGGCATACCCCATTCCACGCCTCTTGCGTTGAAATCTCCAGCAACAAATATGTGGCCGGTTATATCGCGCAATTCGTTTTCAAGGTCTTCGAGCTTTTTCCCGAAGACAGGGACTGTGTCGTTTGGAGACAGGTAGCAGCTCACCAGAGTGATTTGCGCCATTTTAACCCAGATGTAGCAGCGTCCGACCCCGCTGCTCTCTGCGCGATGGTTGGGGTTAGCAATCCATATCGCGGCCGAGCCTGATTGGTCAACATGCCAGGTTTCCTTTGTTCTATAGGGTTCACTGATGATGACAGCGTCTGCTCTTTGTTCAAGAACCAATTGGTTCAGCAGGTCATCAGCTACCCTACTCCTGTTCATATTGCCTTGTATAAATTTAATCATATTCTCCCAAGCTTTGTCTTAGCCTCAGCAAGGGCATCCCTGAAGGCCTTGCACGCTCCCGACCCGGGCAGGTGATTGGCATTTTTCTGTCCATCTCCTGCCGAGCACAGGTAGCAGCTTGGGCTTTCTTTACATGCATAGGCTATGTGGCCCTGCTGGCCGCATTTCCAGCATGAACTGCTTCTGTCTGGGCCTTTGCATGCCGCCTTTTTGTGGCCATACCCCAGACAGCGGAAACACCTTTGGACATCCGCGCGCTCTCGGGCGCGGCAGATAATCCAACCTACTCGCAGCTTCCCCTTTTCAATAAGAGTCCGGCCTGGCAGTTCGTCGATTTCCACCACAGCCATTCTTTGTTCTCGCGAGTTTACAGCGAGGAGAGAGACGCGAAGTTGGCCATTCATCTTGTCTCCTAACTCCCCGCGTATAGCGTTCTCCACTTCGTGGTTAGGCAGTCCATGCCAAGAACTTCTAGACGTAAACGTCTAGTGAGAATACGGGCGTCTCCAAGCTGGCCAATGGCAGTGCACACATTTTCCTTAAATGCTGAGTGGTCGCCACAGCGCTCCATTTCGATGAGCACGCCGCCTTCGCGGGTTTTCCGAACAGATCGAATTACGGTCTCCG
>NW_023472844.1:0-3965 GCF_013731165.1 Rhagoletis pomonella
TTCTCTAAAACCTAAGAAAATGAATATCATAATAGTTGCAATGTATATGCAAAGTATAATTTTAAAATTACACATGACAAAATAAATACTTAAAAAATAACAATTTTGATTTAGATCCTTATCACAAACTTACTTTTCCAACTATCTTAAAAAAAAAATTTGCGAGTTACATTCAAATTTTTTTGGTACACGGAAGAGCGCGACGCGGTAATTCAGCCGCATATATGAGACACCAACTCTCAAATACAAATATCAACTGAACAATATAACGCAGCAAGTAACAGCTAACTGTGAACCATGCTGCATCTCAAATCTTTCAAAGTCGCTAAGTGGCAGTGGCCACTAGTGGTACTACAACTAGTATTTGAAAACCACATTATTACAATTTTTGCGGCTAATTTTCCGTGGTATGCCCTCCGAAGGGTTAACCCTAGAACACACACCCAGAAAATACCACGTAAACACACACCGGGGATACGTTTGTACCCGGGACCTTATTGTGCGGTTTTTTTAATGCTTATTCAACCGATTTCTATGATTTTTTTTTTGAAATGTATATTTTAATATATAACAAGTATTTTGTCTTTTGTTTCATTCGAATATTCCTACTGGTTCCAGCGATATGGGCAAATAAAGTCAGGACATGCAACAGTGGATTTTTGTTTTTGTTCTTGTCCTGATAAATGCAAAACAAAATAATATAATTTATAATAATATACTTGTAGAGAAATAACGAATACACATTTTGGTTTTTATTTCATTGAAATATTCTACCTGGTTCAAAAGATATGTGCAAAAAGGTCGCGCAAGGTATGGGTACGTAGGTAGCAATACACTGGTATAACTGGTTTTTGTATTTTATATGCAGCTGCAAGGGTTGTTTTCACACGAGGTGTTGTTATAAATGCTGCCTGTTGATATTTTCATTATTGTTTTGGTGCTCAAAAGTGTAAGAAGTGAAAATATAAGTGAAAATAAATATAACTGAAACTATAAATAACTGGATACGAAATGACTTCAAGAAGAAACGAATATTTATCAAGTGCAGCATATAGAAGGTAAAAAAATGTAAAATAAGCAACAATGTAAACATATACTAATTTTTGTTATTATGCAGGCTAACTGAGGAACAGCGAGAATCATATATACAATCTTTATTTGATGAAATTTGTGACGATGACGCTCCCTATGACTTTGACTCAGAAGATGAAGAAGAAATTCAAATCAATGACATTGAAATTGCTGATGACGATGCTGAAGTTTCGCAAAGTGCCGCAGAAGTATTACCTGATTATGCGGACTATGAGGATGATGAAGAAGACGATGAAGAAGAAGAAGTAGAAGAAAATAATGAATTACCTGCTAGTGCCGAAAAATTTGTTGCACGTGATGGTACTGAGTGGATGAAAGAACCAAATGTAAGTCGTCAGGTACTAAGACAAAATATTATAAGAGAACGTTCTGGACCAGCTAGATGCACTGAAATGTTGTCAATAGAGCAAACATTCAAATGTTTCATGAACGTTGAAATGGCTGATATAATTATGCGCCACACAAATAAGTTAGCAAAAGAAACTTATAATGCTTACAACAATGCGCATCCAAACACAACTCCTAAGTCATGGACGCCTGTGTCAATAACAGAGCTGTATGCATTTTTTGGCATACTTATTATGACTGGTGCGAACCATAGCAATGGAGAACATGTTCGAGATTTATGGAGCGTCAAAAACTATCCTTTATATCGCGCCACAATGGGAGTCAACCGTTTCTGTTCGATATTGCGGTTCCTAAGATTTGACGATAAAAACACTCGTGCAACACGCTTACTAACTGATAAAGCAGCACCGATCAGTGAGTTGTGGACGATGATGAACAATAATCTTGCTGCACATTACAAGCCCAGCTCATGCTTGACGATTGATGAACAATTATTTCCTTACCGTGGACGCACACGGTTTACGCAGTACATACCGTCAAAACCTGCTAAATATGGTATCAAGGTTTGGTGGATTTGCGATGCCACAAATGCATATCCACTGCATGGACAAATATATACTGGCCAAGCAGAAACTGGTAGGGAAACGAACCAAGGCGAACGAGTGGTGAAGGATTTGTCTGCCAAATACCAAGGAAGTGGCCGAAACATTACAATGGACAATTTGTTTACGACCTTGCCAGTTGCAGAACTGCTTCTCACCTGGAAACTCACGATCTTTGGAACTTTGCGCAAAAACAAATCATATATTCCTCAAGAAATGAAGCAGAACAAAAACAGGACAATTGGTTCAACGACATTTGGCTTCAAAAATAATGTGACAATGTGCTCTTATGTTCCCAAAAAAAATAAAGCAGTAATTTTGCTTTCGACCATGCATAATGATGCTGAAATAGCTGACAGTGGGAAACCTGAAATAATTTAATATTATAATCGTACCAAAGGTGGTGTTGATCGAATGGACCAAATGTTTGCGGAATATCCAACACAAAGACAGACAAAACGATGGCCACTAGCGATGTTCTTCAACATGTTGGACATTACAGCTCTTGCAGCCTACATTGTCTACGATTTGAATAACCCTATGTTGCCTTGGAGAACAAACAACAAGCGTAAGCAGATCCTGCGCAGCTTGGCTGAAGCATTGTGTATGCCCATTATTGAAGCCAGAGCCATAAATCGTCAAGTGACGCGAAATTTTTTCGACTAAAATTGCTATTGAAGCATATTTCAACCGACCGGTGGAATCAATGGTGTCAACAGCAGCATCAACATCTGCCGCAGCGCGCACGCCAAAACCTGTGTCCGGATCTTGCTATTTATGTTACGCACAAGAGAAAAAACGCCGTAGAAAAACCAGAAAGCTGTGCGACAAATGTAAGAAGCCAATGTGTCTTGAACATTCGGTCACATCAACAAATTGCTCTATTTGCCATGATTTTCCTTAGATATAAGATGCATTTTTATAATTTTTATAATAAAAGTCAATAATATAATGTGTGAAATGAATATTTTTAATTTTTCAAATAAAAAAATAATATAAAAAATGTTTTTTTTTTATTATTATGAGGATTTTTACTATTGGGGTACAAACGTATCCCGGGTGTGTGTTTACGTATATAATGTGTTTGGAAGGCTGTAGCTCCTGAACCAATGGTCCGATCTGGTTCAAATTTTGAATTTGAACTCAAAACTAAATATTCTTCCTAGATCCTAGCGGTATAGAGGTATAGCGGTTCAAAAGTTACAACACTTCAAAGTTGAAAGTGGATACATTTGTACCCGGGTGTGTGTTCTAGGGTTAAGGTGCCGAATTCCCGCCTGCTAGAATAACACAGAAAAGGGTAGGTCGCATCTAGATTTCTCCTAGTGAACAACCAATACTATTCCTCAGCTCGCCTTGACAAAAAAAGGTGGAAGCTTGCCATCAACTGCTCATCTGTACGTTGTGTGCGCTCACACAACGTGTTTAGTTTGAAGAGAAAGTCCGAGACGTTACCCGTGTACTAGACTGTCTCGCTTTGATTTTGGAATGCTTACACATTGGGAAGTTAGCTTAGTGCTAATATTACATATATGGTCGCATGTAATAGATTTGAATTGATATGAAAAGTGATATATGTATGTACATACATATGTATATGGGGATATGAATAACGATCGCTTAGTTACTCGTTTACTTTAGGTTTGTTATTATCATGATTTGTGTGTATAATTAGTTCTTAGCTATATAGTGACCATTTTTGTTTTATTGAGTTTTAAATAGTTATGAATTTACCTTTATTTTTAGTGAGTTGTATTTGATATTTGATTTGTATATTATGTTATTTATTTATAATGTAGGTCTATTTGGTTTGATTAAGGTTTAATTAGTTTGGTTTCGTTATTATATATTTTAATTTAGTTTACGTTTATTTTATTTGATTTAATTTAATTTATTTAAGTTAATAATATCTAACTTCATTTT
>NW_023472845.1:0-3965 GCF_013731165.1 Rhagoletis pomonella
AGCAAACACAGTTATGGTTCACTAAAGAACTGAGAAATTTGAAAAACAGAAAGTCGCGTTATTTTCGATTACACAAAAAAACCGGTTTACACTCATACTATGTAAAATACTCACTTTTGCTTCATAAGTTTTTTGAATTAAACAATAAGTGTTATAAAGCTTACTTGTGTCAAATCAAACGGCGTATAATATATAACCCCAAATCATTTTATGACTTCGTAAACTCCAAGCGAAATGTACGTGGGTTTCCTTCCGCCATGAAGTATCAAAATACCGTCTCTAGTGATAATCAAACAATTTCTAACATGTTCGCTCAGTTTTTTAAATCCAATTATTACATTAACTCACATGCTAACATTGACTATCGTTTTAAACTATGTCTAATGAACTCAATAAATATCCCAGTAATATCTCCCGACGATGTAGTAGTTTATCCGAAATCCTTAAAGCAGTCCTTCAGTTATGGTCCTGACCAGATCCCTACTTGTATTCTTATAAATTGTGCTGATTATCTCTATGAGCCATTAACAGCGTTATTTAATTTGTCTCTTAAAGAGGACGTTTTTCCAAATATATGGAAGGAATCGTTCATAACCCCGTTACATAAAAGCGGTAGCAGATCTTCAGTAAAGAACTACCGGGGAATAGCTAAGCTTTCTGCAATTCCTAAATTATTTTAAGCAATTATAACAAATCAGTTGACGCATTCTATCTCCTCTACCATTTCATATAGTCAACATGGATTTTGCAAGGGCAAATCAACTTCTACAAATTTACTTGAATTAACATCCTATATCTCAAAAGCATTTAGTGAAAGCAAAACTGTTGATGTTATATATACTGACTTCAGTAAAGCATTTGACAAAGTGTGCCACTCGTCGTTGCTCATCTATTTATAAACTTGATCTTCTTGGTCTTCCACCTAATTTTCTACGTTGGATCTCTTCATACCTCTATAATAGATCACAAAGGGTAATGTTTAAAAATACTATCTCTGACGTCATTGATGTTACTTCAGGAGTCCCTCAAGGTAGCCACCTAGGCCAGGTTCTGTTCTTGCTTTTTATAAACGATATTTCTACAGATATAAAATTTTCCAAAATTTTAATGTATGCAGATGATGTAAAGCTTTATAAATCGTACGTTTCAATTAAAGAAAGTTTTTTGATACAATCAGACTTAAACAGCATGGCTTACTGGTGTCAAGTAAATCTTATGCCTCTAAATCTTAAGAAATGTAAAGTAATGTGCTTCTCGCGAAGAGCTGTTCATCCCGCTTCTTATACAATAAGTAACCATAACCTGGAACAGGTATACAATTTTGTGGCCCTTGGTATCACAATAGATCCTAAGCTTAGCTTTAATCTTTATATTAATGTGACAGTCAACAAGGCTAAAGGTGTACTTGCATTTGTGAAACGATGGTCAAAAGAATTTTGTGACCCTTATATCACTAAAACCCTGTTTACAATATTAGTTAGGCCAATTCTGGAGTACGTTTCGGTGGTTTGGAATCCAAGGTATCAAATTTACTCCGACAAGATAGAATCAATTCAAAAACAATTCCTACTTTTTGCTTTAAGAAATTTCCGTTGGGATTCTCAATATAACCTTCCACCTTATACGAGCTGATTAAAACTTATTAATCTTCCTACACTTTCCAGCCGCAGGCAAATGCTTGGTACAATATTTATAGTTAAATTACTGACAGGCTCAATTTCAAGTCCGCTTCTTCTGGGCGAAGTTAGCCTTAATGTTCCCTCCCGGGTATCAAGACACTTTTGTCCCCTATTTCTGGAAGCTTGTAAAACTAATTTTTAATTGCACGACCCACTCTGTTGCTTATGCAAAGATTCTAACTCTCATTCCAGCACGATTGATATATCAGATCCGCATTTCAGCATTAAGAAATCGATACTGTCCTCTCTCAATAAATGAATCATTAAAATAAAGACATAAAATCGGCTGTTGAATTTAGTTCTGTAGCTGAACAGTTTTAGATCTCGACACTTAACAAACTCCTGCCTATCGTGACTCGGCGCAAAAATTTAAAATAAATACTGGTTCCGTACGTCATGCGGACTGCACACCTCGTGCGGATGGGCGGGAATGGAGGGTTAAAACCGTTGGAATTATTATTACTATTATTAAATATTTTTACATCCTTTCCAAATTTTTTTCCATAATTTTCATCTTTCTTTGATAAATAATTGCAAAAAAGACGCGTTTTTTCTTCTAAGAGTTTCATAAAACTTTCGCAAATATCTGCAGCACCAAATTTTTTTCAACATAGTTGACAACCGAAAAAGGCTTTTTTTCGGACATCCAATCAGCCAAACTGCAAACAACTCGCCTTTTGTGATAGCATGATAGCCCAGAAAACGGCTTAATACGGCGGCTTAAGTAAAATAAAATCAACTCATTATATCTTAATTTATCTCCATTATGTTTGCCGAAAGTTAACAAAATTGTAAAAGCTTACATAAAATTATAAATGGAAATAAATCAGAAAATTTTTGAGGATATGCAAATAAGTCAGTTTTTTTTGCAAACAAATGATAAAAAGTCAGGTGTTTAAACTGGCACATAGGTCCTGACTTATAGTTTTGTTTTCCCTTAATTGTTCGAACTTTACAAAAAAAATGCACTTAAGACTTATAAAATAAACCGGTTGGTCAAACATCGTATCAATAACGTTTTGAAAGTGTAACTTTGGTTTATTGCTGTCTAACGGTGTTGTTTATTTTACAAAAACTAAAGGAAGTTTCTGTTATTTTGGAGTATTCCCAACAGAATAGCAACAAAAAATAATGTAAAACTGCATTTACGAAATTGGACTTTCGCAAAGCCAAATGAATCATTTGACCTAATGTGCACTGTGCGGCGTTAAGACGAAGTCTCTACCATGAGCAGAACCCAAGATATAACGATTTGAAGATGTATATGATTAGTCAGAATCACGAACAAATCCAAACTTTGACAGATCATATCTCGGAAAAAAAAATTTCTTTGAATATGCTTATTTCATGTATATAACCCATAAAAAAAATTTAAGCGAATCGGTTTTGACTCGTACTTTACCATACACATGTAATAAACTTGATACTCTGTTTTTTACCTTTTTAGTTTGCTTTTAATTAGAACCGTAAATTAAAAGAAATATATATATATATATATATATGTATGTATAAAAACGTGGGGTGGAACCCGTGGGTATAAGTTAGAATTCCCATATGTGTGAATCTTTAGAAAGTTTAATGCATTGAGTCAAACTCGTATAACATTACCTATAAGTATTTCTGAAATATTCGAAAAATATTCAAATTGCATATACACAGGAATGTACTATGCACGTATATTTAGTTGTTTATAAACTTGCATCAAGCGGGAGATATTAAAATAAATAATTTCTAATTCTAAATAAAAAGCAGCATGAGCAAACCTGAGCTCGTCGCCCGAATCTCCCACCATTTTATCACTTTCATTGTTATTTTTAAAAAGGGACTAATCGGGTTTCATACCCATTCGATATACACACCACCTTCAAAAGACACAACTCAAACAAAACTTATGGCAGATTTTTTCGCATAAATCAATTTGTGGGATACTTCCAAATAATGAAAATCTTTGTTATTTGTCAATGTTATTGCGGCTTATTAACATTTAATTTTTTTAAATATTTTTATTGAGCTTTGTACCACGATTATTTTATTAAGAAAAATAGAAAAGCAACAAAGTTTAAGCGGTAGAAGTTATAGCATCTATTTCGGAGATCACAACATCTCCCCATCATGCTTTTCCAGGATTTGTCATGATTTAGACAAATTATCCTGGTGTCCTGGTGTACACTAAACTTGTCCTGGTTTTTTAATGAAGGCCAATGCAGACACTCCTCTAATTTGTAGCAAATTTTGCTACGAACAAAATGTTAAGCTTTCTGTCAAATTGATAGCGAAACGTTTTTT
>NW_023472846.1:0-321 GCF_013731165.1 Rhagoletis pomonella
GTTCGGTTCGGTGACAATCAGCTTCTTTTTGTTTGTGTTTTGTTGTTCGTAATCGCACGATACGCAGCATGTCGTTATGCCAGCAATCCCTGATAAAAAACACAAACCAATTAGGCCTCGAATAAACGGTTAACAACAAAAAGTAGGTATTGAATAACTCACTATGGCGTTGCTTAGTCAATCAATGAAAAGGCAGGAAAATCTGTTTACCCAGAAAAGCCAGCAAATTAATCGGGTACTTACTTCGATTAAGTCCCTCGATGTTGGTGTTATTTGCCGCCGATCGGATTAGAAGCTGCAATAACAGTACATCGTGCTTGT
>NW_023472846.1:421-3965 GCF_013731165.1 Rhagoletis pomonella
TCCATAATTAAAATAACTGCAGAAGTAGCGAACTACTCCGCCTCAGAATAAAAGCAAACAGTAGAAAACTAGCAAGTTTAACCCGATATGTTTTTTTGTTTCAAAATCTTCAACCTCTCAAGCTTGCTGGTTTTCTATCCGCTTTATTTGGAAGAGATTGCATAAACTGTGTAGGCAGTTTATAGTGTAAGACCCGCCCGAAAGGAACAATTTAAAATAATACAAAAAAAATATTTAAAAACTCACATATCTTCGGCTCCAAAAGTGTTCGGTTCGGTGACAATCAGCTTCTTTTTGTTTGTGTTTTGTTGTTCGTAATCGCACGATACGCAGCATGTCGTTATGCCAGCAATCCCTGATAAAAAACACAAACCAATTAGGCCTCGAATAAACGGTTAACAACAAAAAGTAGGTATTGAATAACTCACTATGGCGTTGCTTAGTCAATCAATGAAAAGGCAGAAAAATCTGTTTACCCAGAAAAGCCAGCAAATTAATCGGGTACTTACTTCGATTAAGTCCCTCGATGTTGGTGTTATTTGCCCCCGATCGGATTAGAAGCTGCAATAACAGTACATCGTGCTTGTAGAGACGTCACAATACCAGCTTTTGATATGGAAATCGATTGCTGCTCCATGGCCTCGTGAATGGAAGTTCGATCCTGATCGTTCATTTTGTCAAACTCATCAATAAGACATACACCTTGATCCGCCAGTACCAGCGCGCCTGCCTCTAAAGTCCATTCACGCGATATTGGATTTCGACGAACATAAGCAGTCAAGCCTACAGCACTGGCCCCTTGTCCGGTCGTGAAAACTGCACGTGGCGCTATTTTTTCCGTGTACTTAAGAAACTGAGATTTTGCCGTTCCTGGGTCGCCGCATATAAGTAAGTTTATGTCTCCTCTAACTTTGTGTTTATCACCGGGGTTTTTAGACTCTCCACCAAATAGAGCCAGCGCAAGTGCGCGTTTAATATAGTCGTGGCCATATATGGATGGGGCCATTGAAGCTATTATTCTTTCTGCAATCCGAGGATCTTTACGCAACTTCTGAATGGTAGCGATGTCTTCGTCCGTAAGCGATTGTACTACTTGTTTGCTGTCCTTCACAACGATATGATTCGCAATAATGACGGTGGCGAAAACCGGAAACCCTTGCTCAGTGTTTAGCGAACCATCAGAGTTGTTTGTGTAAATACCAGTAACTTCTAACTCATCACCCGGCTTGCATAAGTCACAAAGATCCGCTAAAAGAATTACGTCCTTACTACGCGGAATCCGACCAGCGGGAATGCGACCAGGAGATTCCTGTAAGGTAATCTTCTGGTAATTCCGATATAATGTTTGTTCCATATTAATCGAAAAAGGGCCGGCACTTTGACACTCAGGACAGGAGCCAGGTTTAACTTCTGTATTCTGTGACTGTACAAAGGGCCCCAAAACGTAGCCACACTTCACACAATCGTATTTGATGACTGAAAGTTGAGGTAACACACCCGTTGTAGCTGTTACCACGCCCAAAGTACGCACCAGCTGGTTCAGATGGAGTTTCCGGAAAGTCCGTAACTCTTCTATAAGAGGCAATTCTGATATACGAACATGAATTTCTGTTGTAACACGTTCATATGTTGGAAATATTGATAAGACCATGTCTTTAGCCACCTTGTCGAAGATTTCTAGCATTTGAAAAGGTGCTTCAGGTAGGAAGTACGCAAGTACATGCTCTTTATTTGCCAAATCCGTGTAGGATACAACAAATGAAGATTTATTCTGTTCGCACATGCGTCGAATACGGTCCCGGTATGTGTACATACCACGTTCATCAACAAAGGTGCAGCATTGAAAATCGGCCAAATACTAAGTATACTGGATTCTAAGGTGGTGTCACCGCAGCTGGCTAAAGCTTTTGAACGTGTACGCCAGGCAGCCGACTATATGCCCGATTGGAAAGTAGAGCGCGTAATGATCACACAATTGGGCGCCGATTGGCTTAATCTTTTGGAAAGTTTCGATGAGAAACCATTTGCGGCGGCTTCCATTGGGCAGGTACATCGCGCTACATTGAAAGATGGCATGCAAGTGACTATAAAAATTCAATATCCTGGCGTTGCGCAAAGCATCGAAAGTGATATTGATAATTTAGTAGGCATGCTCAAAGTATGGGATGTCTTTCCGCACGGCTTCTTTATTGACAATGTGGTCAAGGTGGCCAAACGTGAACTAAATTGGGAAGTAGATTATACACGTGAAGCTGAATATACAGATAAATTTAAGCAGATGATTGCACCTTATCACGAGTACTATGTACCGAAGGTCATTAAAGAATTGACCACAAGCAGCGTACTGACTACAGAATTAGTGCCAGGTGTACCATTGGACAAGTGCTTCGATATAAGCTATGAGCATCGCCATCACATTGCTTCGTCTATACTCAAGTTGTGCTTGCGTGAGCTGTTCGAGTTGGAATGCATGCAAACCGATCCGAATTGGTCGAATTTCCTTTATGATGTTGATACGAAGAGACTAATGTTAATTGATTTTGGTTCAACGCGTTTTTATCAAAAGCAATTCATACGTAATTATCGGCAGGTAATAATGCACGCTGCAGAGAATAATCGTGAAGGTGTCTTGCGCATGTCACGCGAAATGGGTTTTCTCACAGGTTATGAAACCAAGCAAATGGAAGAGGCGCATGTGGATGCTGTTATGATACTTGGCGAAATATTTCGCTTTGATGGTGATTTTGATTTCGGCCGGCAGAACACCACCGAACGCATTGCACATTTAGTACCCACAATGGTCGCACATCGCCTTTGTCCACCGCCAGAGGAAATCTATTCCATACATCGCAAATTATCTGGTATATTTTTGCTGTGCTCACGCCTAAATGTACGACTTAATTGTCGGCCGTACTATGATGAAATTGTTATTCAGAAGTTCAAGGAGTAATATTGGAAAGGCACAAACTGTTAGGTATATATACAGGAAGAAATGTTTACTTTAGAAAAATGCATATAAAAATATATTTTATATGCACTTATGTATTTCAATAGATAGATATACATACGTTGCCTTTATAATACGATCGCCTTGCTGTTTTTTTAATCATTTCAAAGGTGCGCAAAAAAGACTGAAAGCGATTGGCGATTTCTGTTCGTGGTCCAAGCATACTAACCCATTCTTTTGTAGAATGGCCTTTAGTAGAGTAACTTCGGTATATATGGCCCACCCTTAACATTTTTGGCAATAAAACTGCGAATTCAACTTTAATTCATCTATTTGTTACCTTAAAAGGCGTTAAAAATATTATCAAATCAGTCTCCAATAAACAATGTTCAGAAAAATAACACAAATAAAAGATACGATGGAAAAATCAAATGAACTTCAATTTAGCACTTTGCAAAAATGTGCGGTTAATATGGACCATGGCGCGTTAAATATGGACTAGGGTGGTCCATATTTTACTCGCTTTATGAGCAGCAAAAATCGCAAATAAAATATTTTTTTTCGTTCCCGGAACATAGCTCATGTGCCCACATTGTA
>NW_023472847.1:0-3964 GCF_013731165.1 Rhagoletis pomonella
ATGCTGCCGTCTGGTTTTGGGTGTGTTCACCTACTAAACCGCCACAACCAGCCCCCTTCCAGTATGTGTGGGTTTACAGACACAGACGACTAGGAAATCGAACTTTTCTTCCCAGGCGTGTTGTGGTTTTCGTCTGAGTCTCGTTGCTCTCGGAGGAAGGAGGTTCTATATTCTCGTCGATGGTGTTGTTGTCGTCGGTAAATGCTACTTTCAACCTGTCAATCGATATTTTTTTGGCTTTGTCTCGGATGTCCAGCGTATAATACTTCGGGTGACGTTCTATGACTGCGAATGGTCCGTCGTACGGCTGTTGTAGTGGTGGCCCGACTGCGTCGTTTCTTACAAACACCTGCGTGCATCGATGGAGTTCTTTTTGTATGAAAGGTTGTGCTTTTGCGTGATGCGCTGTCTGCGTCGGCCGGATCAAATTCATTGCACGTCTGAAGTCTTCAATGAATTCCACTTCGTTGGGATGTGGCTTCGATTCGGTGAAAAATTCTGCTGGTAGTCGTAAGCTCTTCCCGTAAACTAGTTCCGCCGGTGTTGCCTGTATATCTTCTTTGAACGTTGCGCGTAGTCCGAGCATGATTAGAGGTAACTCGAATGCTCAGTTTTGTCGATCTTTGCATTTTACTGCCGCTTTCAGTGTACGGTGGAACCGCTCGACTAAGCCGTTGGATTGGGCGTGATATGCCGTTGTTCGAAGGTGGCGTATGCCTAGTCTCTCATTAAGCTGTTTAAAGATCTGGCATTCGAACTGCCGGCCTTGGTCTGTCGTGATTTTAGAGGGTATACCAAACCGCGCGATCCATGTTTCGATGAGTATGGTGGCGATAGTTCCGGCCGTTATGTCCTTGATCGGCGCCGCTCCTGGCCACCGGGTGAATCTATCGACCATTGTGAGTAGATATCGGTAACCGTTTGAAGGCGGTAACGGACCAACAATGTCAATGTTGATATGGTCGAAACGTGACTCAGTGGTATCGTATCGTTCGGGCGCAGTTCTATTGTGTCGCTGGATTTTTGATTTTTGACAGGGTATGCACTGTTTTGCCCAGGTTACGATGTCCTGGTGGATATTAGGCCACACGAACCTCTCTTTAATGAGACGGGTAGTGGCTCGAATACCGGGATGCGAGATGTTGTGTACAGCGTTAAAAACTGTTTTACGACATGACTTTGGAATAAAAGGTTTGCACTTGCTGTTTGTAGCCTGGCAATAAACCTTTTGTGTTGAATTGACCACTGGCATTTTAGTCAACGAAATACTGAACCGCCCATCTCCCTGAAGGATGGATTTGAGCTCGCTGTCTGTTTCCTGTTCTGCAGCAATGATGTCGTAGTCGATAGATTCGCGCTGCACTGCATTGACGCGTGAAAGAAAATCAGGGACTACGTTTTCTTTACCCTTAACGTAACGTATGTCGGTCGTAAACTGGCTGATGTAATGTAAGTAACGGAGGTGTCGTGGGTCAGCCTTTTCGGGTTTCTGCTTGAAAGCGAACGTGATTGGCTTGTGGTCAGTGTAAATCGCGCAGCATCTACCTTCGAGTTGGTCGACGAAGTATTTAACACTTTTGTTTTGACTTAAAGTCATTGAATGCCTTTCGGGATTCTTCGGTCCACTGAATTTTGCGTTTGTCGTTTTTGACATTGCCTGGTATTAGCGCTTGAAGAATATTCTGGGTGTGTGCGGCTCCCGGAATAAACCTTCGATAAAAATTTATGATTGCGATGAAACGTCGTAAGTCCTTTGCGATGGTGGGTTCCTTGTAGGCATTTATCGCTTCCACTTTTTCTGGAAGGGGCAAAATTCCATTAGGCGTGACTAAGTGACCGAGGTACCTTACATTTTGTTGACCGAAAACACACTTGTTGGCATTAATTGTTAAGCCGTTTTGCTTTAGACGTTCGAGTACAATTCGAAGATGATGATTGTGTTCGGTTTCGGTGCGGGACGCGACGCAGATGTCATCTAGGTATGGGACGACAAAGTCTAGTCCTCGGAACACGCTGTCGATGTGTCGTTGGAAGGTTTGGCCCGCGTTGCATAACCCAAATGTCATGAATCGAAATTCGAATAGGCCGAACGGCGTCGTTATGGCCGTCTTTTCGATGTCATCGGGGTGCATTGGTACTTGGTGATACGCTCTTTCCAGGTCGATGGTCGAAAATATATTTTTGTTCGCAAATACTTGATGAAATGTCTGGATATTTGGGATGGGGTACCTGTCCTTCTCAGTGATAGCGTTAAGCGCCCTGTAATCCCCGCACGGTCTCCAGGTGTTGTCCTTTTTTGGGGCCATGTGGAGTGGCGAGGCCCATTGACTTTTGGACGGCTGGCAAATACCTCTTGCGATCAGGTATTCGAACTCTGCTTTGGCGATCTTTAGCTTTTCCGGCGTGAGGCGACGTGGCTTGGCGTGCACTGGCGGGCCCTTTGTGATGATGTGGTGGAACGTTGTTGTGCTCGGTATAGGTTTATTTCGTGAGGGCGAGAAAAGCACTTTAAACTCTGAGAGTAACTTTGCGTATTTGTTTGTATCGGTAACAAGTTTAATGCCAGTGGTAGTTGTTGCTCGCGTTATACCGTATGTATACAACTTCGTTGTTTTATCGATTAACGACTTGTTTTTTAAGTCTACTAGCAGCTCGTAGTGGGTTAAAAAATCCGCCCCGATAATCGGCGTTTTCACGTCAGCCACGCAAAATGTCCATTCAAACGGGCGGCGGAGACCAAAATTAATTTTCACTCTTTTCTGCCCAAATGTTCGTATTGGGGTTCCGTTCGCTGCGTAGATTGACTGGGTTACCGGCGATTGACATTTTCTGTTGTTTGCGGTTGCTGGAATCACCGAGATGTCCGCTCCGGTGTCGACGAGGAAGTGTTGGTTATCGTAACGATTTTTGATAAAGAGGCGGAGGCTGTTGTTACCATGGCCGAGCTGGCAAGCGCCTCCCGTGGCTTGGGCTCGGAGTTCTAGTTTTTTGGATTCTGTTGTGTACCACTAGCGTTGCGGTCGAACTTGCATGGTGGCCTGCACTTGCGAGCATTCGTCCCATATTTGTAATGATACCAGCAGGTGTCGTGCTGTTCTCGACTTCGTGAACTCGATCGTGTCGGCGTTGATCTACGTTGGCTACCACGGTATGGCCGTTTGATGTTCCGCAGGTCGCGTGAGATTGCCTCAATCTGGCGTTGCATTTCCTCGATTTGGCTTGCAGGTTCATTACTGGCGTTTTGGCGTACACTTGTTGTCTGCAGAGGGCTTTGCTGAACGGCGTGTATAAAAGCGCCGCTACTTCTAGTAGCCTCCATGATACGGTCGGCCATCGTTGCTGCGTTTACCAAAGTTATGTGCTCGTCTGCGGATAGTATTGCGCGTATCTGTTCTGGGAGATTTCGGAGCCATAACTGCTTTAGGAGCTCGTCTGTTACTGGGGTAGCTGCCGCCCTGGTCCGCATTTCGGCTAACAACTGCGACGGCTTGCGGTCGCCGAGTGATAGGTCGCTGAGCAGCTTTGTCAATTTTGTTTGTGTGCTGTCGGCGAATTCATTGATAATTCGGGCCTTAAGATTGTCGTACATTTCGTTTCGTGCCGGTGGATTTGTGCGGAAGTCGGCTAGCTTGTACATAACGCGCGTGGGCAGTTGTCCGATTATGGTGTAATACCGTTTTTTATCGGATACGATGCCTGCCGCTTCGAAGGCCGCCTCGACTTGCCAGAACCATAGGTCCGTATGCTCCTCGACCAAATCTGGGAGCTTAACCTTCCCTGGGTCGAGCGTGTCCACCCGCATTTGTGCCGGGTTAGCTGTAGGGTCAGACATTTCATTGCCAGATGAAAAAAGTCGTGGGGTCGTCTTTGTTCATATTTTTATTTCCGCGTAAATCGTATCACGTCGGGGTCACCAGTATGGCATTTATTGTGCGATGCCTAATAATAACTTTTATTTTATCGG
>NW_023472848.1:0-3964 GCF_013731165.1 Rhagoletis pomonella
GATATCAACCAATACTTCCCATATACCAAACGAAAGGAAAACACCTGTATTTTCGATGAAAGAAAAGAAAATCATTCGAGCGGTTTTCGAGAATTTCGGTATTAAAAATTTTAAAATTTTTTCAACAATTTTTTGCCTTTAAATGGTCGATATTTGTTGAATTTATAAAAAAAAAAATTTTGTACACGATAATATTTCTACTGCTCCAAAGAACTTATATCCCAAAAATGAAAGTTATATCTGCCAACCATAAGTTGCCATAGCACTTTAAAGGCTCAAAGTTGACCCCAAAATAAGCCAATATTTACCGTTGCTTTTAAGACAGACACCGAATCGGTCACTAACATACATATATCTGTCGATAGGTTTGGAATTTTGTCTTTGAAACGGCACACTTTTCTTTGAAATCGCTTCACTATATAATTCTCGAGCAGTAAGCGTTTTCGTGAAGCTCTAAAAATTACAACTACAACATTTGAGCATTACTAGCCTCCATATAGAAACGTAATAAAATAAATTGAATCGCGAAGTACACAGTTCTACACCCTATAGCAAATGGAAGGACGAATGTCTATATTGCTGGGTTAAAGTCCTGTACTAGTAATCTTTATGCAATTTTACAGTTATCATTTCCGACTATCTTGTCATTTTCACTTTACACATTGCCTTATTTTGCTGAATAAACAGTACAGTTCCGAGATGGAAAGGCATGTCCATGCGGAGAGTCTTTCAACTCCTTACAATTTTAAAACAAAAAAAAAATTATCCGTAGTTTATGTTGAATTTTCCAAAGCACTTACAACAGCCACATCACCTGCAAACGACTTCTTGTCCTCTATCAGCCAGTTATTGATGTTGACGAGCAAAAAGGATATTAGAAAAAATATTGGATACACTAAAAATGAAAATATGCTTGCCATACACCAAGCGAAAATTTTGTGTAAAGTTTCACCAATCATTTTACTTCACTAATCACAAAAGATCGTCGCAAAGCCGACTTTAATGCTGATTCTGGGTCTGCTAATGGAATACTGCAAATGATTCTTATTAAATTATTCTATATGTACTTACATATGCATATATACATATATGTATGAACGGAAACAAGTAGCATTCATTACATGGGAAAAGGGAAGTAAATGTTTGCGAAAAAAAGATGCAAAAAAAATTTTTAGTAGAAAGAAGTTCATAACTGTAAAAAGGTTGCATAAAATTAGCTAGAATGCTTGGCCGTAAAAAATCGTATACATGTAAATATATATCTACATATCGTCGTTTAAAGTACAAAACCGCATATCAACAAAATACAAAACCGCGTATCAAGACAAAAGCAAAACCGCGTATGTGAGGTTGCATAAATTATTTTCTAGAGATTAAAAACACTCATATTTCAAAATGGTTCTCTTTTTTATAAAGCAATCCAATTTTTGCCAGCCAATGTCATTTACGCGGTTTTGTAGAATGAAGATACGCGGTTTTGTACTTTAAACGACGCTAGTTAACTATTTATTAGCAGGTGCGGGTCGAAGGGGGGCTGACATGGAGGTTTTAAAAAATTGGTGACAACAATGCTAAGTTTCCATCGAGTAGTTTTTAATTTTATGATTAAGATTACATTTTGATTACATAGGATTACGATTACTGTAATGGTAATTATAGTATGCTTGTTTCTTTAATTGAAATCCTTAAAATTTAACGATTTCGACTACTACTGCTATGACTGCGAACAATTTCAAAATTACAATTACCGTAATTGTAATCATGCAAATTATGATTACGATTACAGTAGTCGAGAAATCAGTTTTGCTTAAAACAATATGGATTTTTATTCACCAAAATAGTTTAAAGTTTGAATTCGCTTCAAAATTTTCTTAATTACGATTACATTAATTGTAATCATAATATTTTTAGGATTACAATTGAAGTGTTCAAAGTCGCAATTTTCATGATTAAAATTACTGTAACTGTAATCTTGAAATTTTTATGATTACAATTACAGTATTCGTCATCATGTATTTCATAATTACAATTACAGTAATCCTAGTCGTAAAATTTTATATCGTTTATAACAATGCCATTATAACATTAGCTAGAGTTGTACTTCTTACAAGAAAAGGACTTATAATTAAAATTACATATATTATGGCATACATATATGTATATATATACACAATTATTAACATCAATCATTCGCCACATTTGGGACAAAAATATGTAGTACTTAGTACACTTGTTGCTGTTGTTATTATTTAACTTTACGTACAAAATCATGCGTACATATGTATGTATGTATGTATATATAAGGGTTTATCTGCAGATAAATATAGGTACGCACATAAGTATTAGACTATATCTTGTGTTAATTAGTATATATGTGCTTTTGTGTCGTCGTTTGCACAATATTTAAATAGAACTACAAAAAACGGCCTCATTTTCCCACAAAAAATATTTACAAGCATAGAAAAACACTAAACGTTTCTGTTTAACAGATAGAAATACGGATATGTAGTATTTATGCGCGTTTTTGCCTTCATCTATGCGTGTATTTATATGGGTATATATGTATGTACATAAATAGACGTATTTGTAAAACAAGCAATAATTACTCAATAATTTTGACCCCATGCTAAGGTGCAACAGCGTGTACATGCGTACTTTGTTTTGGAGCGATCAAATGTTTATACACACATACAATGTAAACACATGTACATTTTGTATGTAGACGATCTCACTTCTGCATCCTCAACAAAATTCGAAGATTTGAGGAATTTTTAACGCGGTCCGTCTCACGAGTGGAGTGACTTTGAATTGAAGAGAAATATTTTGATGACAGCCAAAAAACGATACTAAACTTTGTAATTCAGTTGGAAAAGCAGCAACTATTTGAAATACAACTTCTTTGCATTCGGTTGGGGAGTAAATGCATATATCAATATGCAGTTTTATAGTCGGTGGAAGTTTAGTATAACAAACAATGTAGAAAGAAGTTTATAATATAAAGATAACTACGCGAAATACAGCGAGAACGAAAAATTTTATTTGTTTTTCAAACAAAATACTTTAACAAAAATCTACCAAAATGAACAAAAATTTACCGTAAAATGGTAAATTTTTTTACCAATTTTGGTAATAATTTACCAATGTGGCAACTCTGCTTACGATACAATTATCGAGGCTGTTTCCTGTAGTTCAGCATTTCAAGGCCTTATTTCCCACAGATTGCACCCTCTGCTTTTTTACGAAAAATACGTATCTCTTCCATCTTCTTATATAGGTCCCACAATGCTCGAATTGCGACTGATCGCAGCATATTCAACATATATAAATATTTTTTGATTATAAAATAAAAAGATAGGGGTATACATTTTTTCGATATAACGGGTGATTTTTTTGAGGTTAGGATTTTCATGCATTAGTATTTGACAGATCACGTGGGATTTCAGACATGGTGTCAAAGAGAAAGATGCTCAGTATGCTTTGAAATTTCATCATGAATAGACTTACTAACGAGCAACGCTTGCAAATCATTGAATTTTATTACCAAAATCAGTGTTCGGTTCGAAATGTGTTTCGCGCTTTACGTCCGATTTATGGTCTACATAATCGACCAAGTGAGCAAACAATTAATGCGATTGTGACCAAGTTTCGCACTCAGTTTACTTTATTGGACATTAAACCAACCACACGAATGCGTACAGTGCGTACAGAAGAGAATATTGCGTCTGTTTCTGAGAGTGTTGCTGAAGACCGTGAAATGTCGATTCGTCGCCGTTCGCAGCAATTGGGTTTGTGTTATTCGACCACATGGAAGATTTTACGCAAAGATCTTGGTGTAAAACCGTATAAAATACAGCTCGTGCAAGAACTGAAGCCGAACGATCTGCCACAACGTCGAATTTTCAGTGAATGGGCCCTAGAAAAGTTGGCAGAAAATCCGCTTTTTTATCGACAAATTTTGTTCAGC
>NW_023472849.1:0-3963 GCF_013731165.1 Rhagoletis pomonella
CAAAATGACGGGTGCCCTGCTCACTACGGGCGTGAAGTAAGAGCTCATTTAGACGAAACTTATCCTCGCCGATGGATTGGACGATACGGGCCAATCACGTGGCCCGCTAGATCGCCAGACCTGAATCCATTAGATTTTTTCTACTGGGGCTGTCTTAAGGACAAAATTTATTCAAAAACAATTCAAAACGAAGAGCATTTGCGGGAACAAATAAATGGAGCTGCTGCTGAGATAGCCCAATTGAGTTTAAGATCTCTAAAAGCGTCTTTTCTTAAAAGGTGCCGAGCTTGTATTAGAGTAGAAGGTCGCCAATTTGCGCATATTTTATCAATAAATGAATAAATTTCTCTTCAAACGACTCATGTATATTTTATTTTACGTGAATCCATGCTTCACAAAAAATATTGATAGATATAGCCCTTGCAGAGCTGTAAAATGATTGAATCAACATAGTCTGCATTCACTCGGCATTCCTTTTAAAATGTTGATTGTTGGTTTGTATAAATAAAAACTTCATTCCTGAGTGGCTTAAAATATTTGAAAACAAACAAACTGTGTTTTGTTATTGAATGCTAGATTGCCATTCAGTATAGAATGTGAATGTTCAGCAGCATTCGCACTCACACATGATTGTATATTTAGAATGAATGCACACTTTTTTTTACCATTCAGTACCAATAATTTGTTCCCAGGGTTGATATATTTTATACTTTAAAGTTTGAACATATCTGGAATTGAAACAAAAACAAATATTTTATTTCAAAGTATATGTACTTATGTATTGAAGTTTTCTGCCACTAACCCAAAGCCAATGACTCGTGCAATATTATTTATTCCAAAGCAACTTATCGCAACCGTAGAGCAAAACAGACACATCTTGATATGTATACATATACATCATCGATTGTAGACATTTTTTTCGCAGAAGAATATACAAAATTGATTTATCACAATTATTTTTGTACTAAATATTTTTTTTCACAGTATACAGTGATCCAGGTAGCCAAAACAAAAAATGTAAACATGCTTATTTGACATTTTGTTTGAATGTATTGGTTGATATTTTTTCACAGTTGTCGTTTTCGTTAACCCAAATGAAATCCAATTTAAATATTTTCTTATAGTGAAAAATATTTTCAAGTCACATAAAATAAAATAACGAGAAACACGAAATTCCAAGCAAATGAAGCGTGAAGCGTTAGCAATTATGACCGGATGCAGTTCCTACATAAGTCAAACCGTGTTCTGAACACAACTTTGAGTGAATAATGGTGGGCTGACTTTGTAAAATGGTCCCATCGATTAGGCGGTAAAAGAAGTATTACTTAGCTTATGGTACAACTCTCCAATTTTCAAATGCACGTAATTTGTGTGTATTTGTTCAGCCGATTATTCACATTTGAAAGAGGATAATGCATGAATTAATGCAAGTAAAGACGGTTTATGCAGATAAGCAAGCGCGTAGGTTAACCGTATAAAATGTATGTACATATATACACATATGCATACATATCAAAATATTCAGAATGACGAGATGAACTAGTTCAGCCCTCTCTGTTTGTAAACACGCTAACTCGAACAAAATTTAGTTATTTTAACGAAAGTCGGTGTCGAAGTTGCCTTTGGTATAATTTAGGTTAGTGTTAAATTTTGTCGAAATCTGCCAATAACCACGCCCACCTCCCACGTAGTAATTAACAATATTTTTGTTTTATTATAATTTGTTTTACGAATTTTGCTGTTCAAATTTACATTTCAAATATATCAACAAACATTTGTAGGTACTTTTGCACCAGTTGTTGCCTATGGGTTAATGACAAAAAAATCCTATATATTCACAACATTTCATGTATTAGTTTTCAAATAAGCATATTGTCAATGGCTGGTTTGCTGTATACTGTGATTGTTTTCAGTTTTCAAATATGAAAACTTTCAAAACAAAATTTCAGAAGGGTTCCTGTTTTTATTTAAGGGGTTGAGGAGTTCCATTACTTTGAGCAACTTTTTTAATTAACTATTAATTTAATGTTTCCTAAACATATTTACAACGCAGTTCTGCAAGAGGGTACCATAACTTTTTTTCAAATAACGTATATTTGGAACAACCAAAATTAATCGATATGGATACATACATTTATGTTCGTATGTACTACTTATGTATGTATATATACATAAAAATGCTCAGAAAAAAAGAGAAGATGATTAGTCCATGTCCGTTTATTTGCGTACACGAAAACTCTAGCAAAAGTTGAGATATCTCAACCAAATTCTGTACGAGGGTTTTTTTTATCTAGACCTGGTCCCTCTCATAAAATGGTAATTTCGAAAAATGCCAAAACTACAATATTTCCTTAATTACAGGAACCAAATTGCTAAAAAACTGCCATGTTTATTATTATAGTTTTGGAAAATGGACATGGGATATATTGCTAGCTTTAAACATCAATTTGCTCAAAACATACGTTTAGAACAGTGTGCAAGCTTCTACCACATGTGTGGTACATCAACCACGTATTTTTTTTTAAATTTGGGTGTCTACCACATCTACCACACAAGGCTTAAAATCTACCACATTTTTAGACAGAACATTTGTTTACAATTTTCACATAACTCTAGAATTTCAACTCAATTGTAATTCGAAATATAAAAATTAATCAATAGATTTTTAAAAAGGTACATCATAAATTTTGCTTTAAATATATCTGTGCCTTAACTTTCTAATATTTCAAAAATACGCCTATTTATATTTGCTAAAGTATTATGCAATGGGAAAATAATTTGGTCGATTTTTTTGCATACAAATAAAATATTCTTTTCTTCATGATTATATTCTCTAACTAGAAAACTAATGTTATACTTGTTTTTGCACCAATTGCGTGGAATCTGTACGATCCACTAGCAATTATATTTCCCGATTTAATTTTTGAGTTGTGCTTCTTTTGACGACGGTGTGCGATATGTATACCCAATAAAATATGAATTGGAAAATCTACCACATTTTTTTCGATTCTACCACACTAAAATAAAAAGGGGTTTGCACACAGATTTGTTAAATCTTTTTTTGAGAAAAGTTGATAATTTGCAACTTATTGTAAATGGTAGAAACCACCACAAACCCACAAATCAGGTTTTAGAATCTTTATTAAATGCTTGACCCAATAGCGAAGAAAAAAGTACGAAGAAACTTGTATTAAGAATTTTTTAAATAAATAATAAAATGTATATATCTAAAGTTAGAAGTAGAAGCGCTTAAATTTGTTTACTTATTTTAACGTAGATATATAGGTATGTACATATGTAATAATTTCTGCACATACCTTTTATTGGTACATTGGTAATACTTATTTAGAAAGCTGACAATTTTCGAAACAGAGATGTAAAAATCGTTAATAATTAACATTTTTCATAATGACATTCTTGGCAGAAAAATATTTCTCTAATTAATATTTTCATTTATTATAAATATTTGTACAAATTTAAGTGAAACAAATTAATGATAACGCTCAATAAACTATTTTTCGTGTTGCAATTTTGAAATCTGTTCAATAAAATTCAACCTTGCGTATTTTTCAGTGGGTTTTGTGTATTTAGAATATTTATATCGATTGATTGGTACTGAATGAATGTGTGCACACATAGCAAAAGCTGCATTCATCTGAATGCTTATTCAGTGTTAAAAGTTAATGTTTCGTCATTCAGTTTTTTCAATCTTTCTTTGAATATGTTAATGTGTGCAATCGTATCTACTTTGAGTGAATGTAGAATTGGAAAATTATAAGCCACATTCCCCAACAAGGAAAAATTCAATGAAAACATAATAACATAAAATTGATGATTTTTAATTTCATATGATTTCACAGTTTTACAGCTCTGAGCCCTTGTTATAGACTCTAGTCCGAATTCCGGTAAGTAACACAAAATAATGTCAGGAGCAGGTAATAATGTACCTTTGTACTATTTAGC
>NW_023472850.1:0-2752 GCF_013731165.1 Rhagoletis pomonella
TTTAATTTTTAATATATGACCTATTGTCTTCTTTTTTTCGTATTATTGTGTAAGTGTCTCGGAAACCTGAAAATAAAACTTATATGAGAAGGTATATACAATTACCTTTCCAACGGTATATAACACGCCTAACCAAAGTTTCATACCCTCGATACTGCCATTCCCGTAGTTAAGGATGATTAAGATTTTTCGTAGTCTAACACAGCAGGTACTCGATTTTGTGCATCCAAACTCTTTATTAATAGCTTTGCAGAATTTTGAGTATTAGATTTGCATACCTACTAGCACAATATTTAAAAGGTATGAAGAATATGGGATTTTCCGGTTAAGGATGATTAAGATTGTTTATTTTTTGCTCAAAAGAAAGCTTAGGTATTTTTCTTTAAGAGTTTTGAGGTCGCTTAGTGGGATGCGACTTGTTTATCTATTAAAATGAGCATTTAGTAACTCGAAACAGCGTTTTTTTTAATTTTTAATATATGAACTAAGTTTTTCTGAAACCTGAAAATAAGACATATAAAAAATTAGATACAATTACCCTTCCAAAGCTATATAACAATACCCACAATATGTACACCTTTGGAATAAAATAACTGTTTTTCTATAGAATTGGTCAAAATTATGAATTTTTTTATTTATTTAGAATAGGTTTTAATATATAATTTAATAAATAGATACATAAAAAGTATACAAGATAGTTAATTTTATAATAGCCAGCCTTCCATCCACCTTATTTTCCACCTTTCTTTGTGGCTTTTTTCGTCAATCCTTTCTTAGGGTTACTGGGTTCTGCTGTTGATTTCACTTCGGGTTTCGCTTTTGGAAAGAAATCACATTGGGTAGAGGAAGAAAACTTCTTTAACTTGAGCCTTCCATCGCCAATCGGTATGAAAGCATGATATTGAGCGGTACCATCGATTGTTACTGCAGCATCGAATCTGCTCTTCAGTGATTTCGCAGTTTCCGCATGATCATCTTTGCTACTAAAAATTATTTCAGTTTCTTTACAGTACTTCTTTGCCCACCGGAATAAAGCTTTCGCATCTAAGATACGGGCTTGATGAGAGCATTGGAGGCTATACTTCGCTGCATTTCTTTTAATATTTGCTCCTATACCATCACATGCTCCTTTACCATGAGCAGTAGGATGAAAATGCCACTCAGCTGGTGTATCGAAATCTGTTTCATGAGCCATATGATTTGCGAAGCTACTTTTGTTTTTAAAATGCTGACGAGCTCCATCCGAAACGTAGTATACCTTCGCTACTGTGAATTCGGATTTTATATAATTTAGTATTATCTTCTGGTACTCATAAACAGCAACGGCGTCATGCTTCCATCTTTCATGTAGTAAATAACTATTGTAAATATAGTTGCTTGGTCGTTATTGAAATGGAATGCTTGTATGGCATCCTGGATAACATATTTATAGTTTTCTGCGAAATCGTATGAAAGAACGAATTCACCTGCCTGCAAATGTATCTTAAAATTTTCGAAGAATGACCGCTGCTCCTTGACTAGAAAGTCATGGGTTCTCAAGTTTACCAATCCGGTACAAATTTCTTCCACAAAATCGTCCACACTTAAGATAGCTGTTTTCAATGTGCACCTTTCAGACTGCAGCCAAGATTCAAATTTGACCTCCTCCACAAATTCTCGGTCAAAAGACTTGACCAAATTCTCTTTGATGAACGTAGTTCCCGGGCAATTTGAGCATTCACCCAAGTGGCAAGAAGTTGATACATTAGGACACATTGTCAATTTAAGGCAATCACGGTAACTGGTCAAATCTTCCGGCGAATCATTTGTTAAATAATTCAAGTTGATTTCCTTCAACATCAACTTCACATTTTCATGATAAATGCAAACGCATACTGTATGAGTTCCGCTGTTTCCTGCCAAGACGCAATGTTTTGGCCTGAGCTGGGTAAATTTTGTGAATCCAGTTTTAATATCCTCGTGTTCAGATTGAAAGCTCGCGAACAGCTCATTCAGGTTGCAGAGAATTATCCTCTTCTGCATTTGAACTTTCTTACCGTCAATTCGTACAGACACCCAGTCTTTCATCCCTGGCATCAGGCGACTCATATCATCGCGCTGATAAAACTGAGTCACTAGAGCTTCAGTTTTGCACTCTAAAGGTTTTCCTTTCTTTGTGTTTGGGAGTGTGAGTATGCCATGCTCTGCAACTAATTTTTTAGCAATGCTGGCTTTTCTTTCTGATGTTCCAAACTCACTGTTTTTGCGCGACTCCATGTCGGTGGAGCAAGCGTGAGAAGTTGAATTTTTTCTGCTCTACTAGTTGAAGTTTTGTACTTTTCTTTTATTTGCTCAAGTACCTCATAAATTTTTCTCTTTTTAACCGATTTAGGTTAAGGAGGAGGTTATCAATTCATCGGATTTTTTTTATGTATGTTACCGCAATAGTTTGGAGCACATTAACCCTCTAGTAGGCAGAACCGCCTCCATATGGTCGCTAACTAAACACCTTTTTAGTGCACCCGTAATAATTTTTTTCTATATACGTAAGGCACGATCTTTAGACAAAAATCGTACCCTTACGGAGAAGTAAATTTTAATCCGTTATGTCAATCCGTTTTATTTTAATCGGCAGTTGAATTACAGATTTTGAAAATACGCTTAAGATGAATTATTTCTTGCTATTTAGTAATTTCGTATTGAAAGAAATTTGTTCTTTTGAAAAATTTTTTGATATAAAAAAATTCGGTGGATTTCGTTGTTAAAAGCACCG
>NW_023472850.1:2762-3963 GCF_013731165.1 Rhagoletis pomonella
TCTACAGACCGGCTTGCCGACATATAAAACCCCAGTTTTGCATTTTTGACCGTCTGCAGACGGCATCGCCGGTTCGTAGGTCAACATTGTGTAAGAGAAAGCTGAAAATATGTGCAAGTATATCGGCAAGCCCGTCTCCAGACGGTTTTTGTTTTTCTCCCCTGTAGGAAAAAGTTACTGTCACAAATCGAAATGGTCATCAGTGTTGGATTTCTCGTGCTAAAATCACCCATTCCAGAATTTTTCAACTCATAAAAAAATTGGCTTACTAGGGGGTTAACCGAATTCGATAATTCTTTTTGTCGTGCCTCAGGGGGTGTCCCATACTAATTTTTTTTTGATCCGATCATTGGATCATAAAGAAATTAACGGTACTTTTAAGTTTGTATATGGAAATTGAAGTCGGTTGTATTTTTTGCATAAAATTATTTGTTATTGCAACAACTGAGTTATACCGAGCCCTACAAAGAAATTTATATTGCATAAAGTTTATTATGAACATATTGAAGAGTTAAAATACAACTTTGTTAGTTACGTTAATTGCATGCAAATTTTAAAATGCGACTTCGTCTTTACCCCAAAATCGTAATTTTTTCATTTAACCGACTTCAAAAAAAGGAGGAGGTTATCAATTCGTCGGAATAATTTTTTATGTACATATGTTACTGCATAACTGATTTCGATAACTTTTTTTTTTTTTAAGGAAAGGTGGTACCTCCGAGGTGGCCCCATCCTAATGTGGTTTAGATCCGATTATTGGATAATGAAGAAATTAACGGTAATCTTAAAGTTTCACCTGAGAATTGAAGTCGGTTTTGTTCTGAGGAGGGGTTACGGCCCCCTTAACCCGTACCTGCGTACGCCCATGCTTTCTTACGTTTATTTTTGTTTTAATCTTCTCAAATTCGTCTATTGACCTTTATCGCTCTCAAAACGCGGCAGTCTGCGATTTCGACACGACGAAAAGAAGAACTGTGGATGTCCGAATAAGTCAATGAATCGAAATCGCATAAGTGGGTGGCTCTTAATTTAAAACTATGGACGGCATTGTTGTAATTTTTGTCGGTACAGATTCGCACCGACAGAATCGCACAGGTGTGATCATGATACAAAAAAGAAGGTAGTTTCAATAAACAACCTTTGACGGATAATAAAATTTTTTGAAGTTTCACAAATTGTGAGTATTATCAACGGCCTTGCC
>NW_023472851.1:0-3962 GCF_013731165.1 Rhagoletis pomonella
AATTCTCATTCTCGCCTTGGTGTCACTCCAAAGCGAAGTCTCATTGGGTTCCCACTCTCTGCGATTGCTTTATGTTCCTTGAATATGCTGGCTTTCTACACATATTCGCGTAGGCCAAGGCCCATTTGTGCTGTGTGTGTACCCCGCCGAGTGCCGCATTTCTGCTTGAACACTTAAATATACAAAATGACAGAAACTTTTTGACATTTAAATACGATTAGACCCTTGCTATTCGTATTTAAAATAAGTAAACATTATAATTTAAGCACAACTTGATGGTCATGTTGTTTGTGAATGTCAAATGCGTTATTTGTTGTTAGGTACTTAGTATATGTAGTATATACACTCCTCGCCATTTGAATAGCTCACCCTTTTTATCCTTAGTATTCATGTCTTGCCTTTTATTTAATATTCACTAATCCTTACTAATATTCTAATATTCTACTATACTAATATTCCCATTTAATTTTGAACAGTGGTGCCATTTAGCCCAACTTAAAATATAGGATAGATTTAATCTCGATTATACGATGGAGCGTGTCACCTCCTATAAAACGGTATTATCATACCACATATCATATCTCAGAAAATATTTTTGATAGAGCACAGGAACTTGGCATATATGTATGTATATAAAATCGATTCCATACTCATGGAGGAGGGCTGCCACCTGTTGAAAAAAGCAAATTCGACTTGAATTAAGGGAATTATTTATTTGAACATTATGTTAAAGAATGGATGATAAGAGGCTTAAAAAAATTGTAGTTTGAAAGTATTTTGGAAAGGGTTGCCACCTTTTGGAAACGCCAAATTTAAATTAATTATTAGCAAGCGATGTAAAAAGTTAATATATGGGTGTTAAATGAAAGATCGCTAAGAAACCTTCATATTGAACGTTTAAACTAGTACTTAGGTGCTTTACGAGCGTTGCCACCCGTTTAAAAATTAAATTCATTTAATTTAAATTAATTACACGAATATGGTTTTTGATAAGGGTGTCTAGTTCTAAACTACATGTAGGAGGGTTGCCACCTATTTGAGATATTAAATTCTTCTTTAATTAAAGGAATTTGATAATTGGAATATTCATCACAATATGGACGTCAGACAAGAAGTATCTAATAGGGATTTAGGAGAAAAATATTTCGAAGAGCGTTGCATAGAAGAGCATAATACTATTTATTGTACTGATGTTTAGTATATTTCTGAGTTTGGTTTTTGGGCGCAGGCGAGTTTTCATCACTACGAGAATTTTCAGTATTTGTTAATTGACACATATGTACATGCCTACTTAGTCGCAATTTTCTACCTGAACAAGTCGTCGTTATTATTGTCCACACTTACTTCGGACGGTTTAGAGGCTTTATAGATACCTGCAAATAAACAACGATTAAAAAGTAACTAATTTAAAGCAAAATTAACTTATTTGTCCATCACTAATCTTTTCGCTTGTTTGTTAAATTCAATTCAAGAAAGGCGCGCAAATGCCAAGTTTTTGACATTTAACATCTTTCTTTCACTCTTTCTCTTGCCATTATTTCCTTTGCTTGCTATGAATACAGGGTTACCATTCATAGATATTTTTAGAGTTACTATAAATAGTAGATAGCACTGGCAGTATGCAATCTTAAGCAAACAAATTTTATTGCTCAATTTGGTTGCAATTTCACTTTTGCTACCAAAAGCTTCATCCTACCAACCAAACTACCAAAGGATAATGAGCCTACCAATTTTGGTCGGCAACGCTGGTGCCGAAGTGAAGGCCTCCAAAGTGAAGTGAAAAACTTCAATTGAAGTGACAGCGGCAGCACTGCTCTGAACTGCCGCAAAACTGTTGCAGAGCGAGGCAGTAGAAACTTGAGTTGTCCTCAAAGTTTCTCATAGTAGTGGTGAGGGCTTGTATTCAATACTACCTATCTGCAGGTTATACAACAACTACGTTCTCATGTAAGAATTAGGAACAGATTTGTAAAAGAATGCAGTCATTTGCGAAAAATTAGTCATCTGATTTCTTTAGCAAATTTTTTGTATTCTATGATTAAGACTAAAAAAATTAAGTCACTATTTCGACAAAATTTTGGTGACTAATTAGTAATTTTTAAAGTTTTTTTATGTTCGTCATTTGATAGCAATCATTTGAATAAAGTTTATTTTTGAAAACAATTGAAGCCATTTGGATAAAGTCTCTCACTGGAGTCATTTGCAGTAACTTTCATTTTTTTTTTTAAATCAGGTCTAGTTGTGCTGTAATCAGCAATCTGACTATTGTGATTAATCAGACAACTAAATAATTGCTGTTATTGTTTCAATTATGTAGAACTAAGTATTTAGCAACGATGTCGATTAGTAGCTATATTTCGGTGTATTTCCCGTCCGTAACTGAAATTCTGAGAAACTTTACTATTAAATTATGTATATGTCTAAGGAATCGTTCATAAAAGTGATTTACTGTAATAATTTAGTTAACTAATAATTATTATATTACTTCAGTGTATTTTAAAATTATTATTTCTAAAAAAAATATTGCGTTGAAAACGCCTTAAAAGAGATCCAATTTTGTGGCACTTGCATCTTCTTTTCGGCACTATTTTTGAAGACCATTAGGCACATTTGGAAATTTTGAAATTCCACCCCTGAGTTGAGGTATGTAAGTTAAGGCGATTTTAGGTGAGCTTAGATGAGGTGAGTTAAGATGAGTTGAGTTGGACTGAGGTACGTTGAGGTGAGTTGAGGTAAAAGCTAGTTGACGGCGAAGAGAGACGAGTAAACACAGATTTATACCTAAACCTGGCCAAGGGCTGTCACTGCAGCAGCTTTCCCACAAAAACTCTTTGAGGAATTTACATACCGTTACACATGCAAACATAGTCGATCGCGAAAATAAGTATATGGGTCCTTCTTCGCCGTCAAATATCTTAACGCGTCTTTCTTCGCCGTCGACTATGTTAACGTGTCTATCTTCGATGACGTTTTTTTACGCGGCTCAACGCGTTCATCTTTTAAACAAGCGCCTTTACTCGTGTCTAGTGACGAAATTTTCTAAAAATATTAATAGTCAAATAGCGGCAATAGTCAGTCACGGACGGCGGTGCACCTCCTCACGACGACCCACAAATATACATACATCCGCAATCAACGCCAATAGATATCCTCCAGACCAGAGCTGCCTAAAGTGGGTTCCGTAGAAAAGTCACCGGGGTTCCGAGAAATAAATTTTCGTATGAATAGTTAAGCACGGCGGTCGGTTTGTGTTGCACACATAAAGAAAGCTTCTATAAACAACTTGACCGAGACGCAATTATCTATTTTCAAGTAAACATATGTACTCGTAGTTGATATGATTGCCATACTGAGTGTCATAGCTACTAGTGGTGTTAATTTTTTAGTTTTTTTCGATCCCGAGATTTTCGGGATGCCGTCATCACAATCACGGGATCTCGGGATTTATACATTCATTACTTTTCAACCACTTAAATAAAAAAAAAATTGCTTCTATGTATTTTGTTTGAAAAGCTCTCCTACCATAAAATAAATAATAAATAAATGGGTTTGAAACCTACTTTTTTATTTAAAGAGACGTTTTTAGTTTTTCTCTCTGACGTCAGGATTTATTTTAAAGGACTTTGTAATTTGAAAGATATGATTAATTCCAAAAATTATTAAATAAATTCTTTAGACTTAAAAAAAATTTAAATTTTTTGGATTCACAAGGACGAATAGGTAACCTTTTAAGCTGATAAAGTTAGAGGGACGAGTTTATATAAGTCCTTGACAATTCGGAATTTCAAGGATAAAATTGATAAGGACATTTTCAATACTTACAAGCCCTTCTGCACCAAAAACTTGAATCTCTTTAAATTCTACAGGATTTCCTATTTAATTTGATACCCATAATTCTTCTCTAAACACATTTTTCTGAACTTTTTATATCATTTTTGAATTACTGACGTTAGAGGGAAAAA
>NW_023472852.1:0-3962 GCF_013731165.1 Rhagoletis pomonella
TGGCTGGACTATAGTCTATAGTTTTGCGAATTATACGCCATCGAGCTATTAATATTCCGAATGCATTTTCAATTACTCGACGGGCACGGGAAAGCCTGGCGTTAAAAACGCGCTGGCCTCGATTTAAATTTGTGCCTGCATACGGCCGCATTATATGTCGATTTAACGGAAAGGCATTGTCGTCTACAAAATAATGCGGAAAAGGTTCCATACCCCTAAAGAAATTCCTATTAAAGATCTGCGAATTAAAAGTGGGTCTAGGATAATGAACTATTCAATTATTTAAAACATGTATGTATGTACCTGCATCACTGGCTACCAAAACTTCCAATACAGACAGCGGTGAAAGTGTACTTCGCATCACATGCAGCCATTAACACAATACTGAAGAATTTTTTATAATTAAAAAATATTGGCCCAGAGTTCGAGGGACATTGAATAGCAATATGCTTTCCATCTATTGCCCCTACGCTATTAGGCATATTCCAAATATTTTCAAAATCATTTGCCATGTCCTTATATTGTACTTCTGTTGGTTCTGCTACATAAATAGGCGAAAGCAACCGCCAGAAGGCCTCGCATGTTTCCAATATAATATTGCGCACCGTCGCTCTCCCAAGCTTATAGCTCCATGCTAATGTTGGGATGGGTTCGGCATGGGCCAAGTGACTTTTTGAAGAACAAAGTATACATACATAAATAATTAAAAAGGAAATTATAATACTAACATTATAAAAACTCACAGCAGGGTTAGAGACATGATAAAAATATAGTAAGGTAGAACCGCTGAGAGTTACTTTTAAAATTCTTGACGTTTCCAAACATTTTAATTTTTAAATTTACACAGATACACGCTGGCTAAGAGCCAATTTACACGACGACTTTTCAACCTGCGTTTTTGGCACGTTCCCTTTTAAAATAGTCTTCGAAAATCCTCGTGCAGGGTGAAAAGTCATCGTGTAAATTGGCTCTTAGCAAACTCACCTCAACATAAGCAACACTTATGATTGAAACACAATACCCGGCGAACTGCGACCCACTATTTCGCCTACTTTCACAGAAAACAGCTGATACCATTTCGTCGCACTTATAATTTAGATGACCATATTTTGCAAAACGAAACCATATTTAGAAATTATGAAATGATAACAAATATAAATATACGGCAAGAGGGAATTATTATAAATTATTTTATTTTAAGCCAGATTTAACGAATCGATCACTATATTTTTCAACTAACAAAAATAATTCGTGTTATATGTTGTTTTCTTCTAAACCTTTGGCATGTACTGCCGCCATCGCCTGGCAGAGCGATAAAAATAAATCTATCAATGTTCAATTTCATATACCGGCGGGTGTTCTAATTTTGACAGCGGGAATTTCGCTGTTCGCCGGCATTGGGTTTTCACGGTAACACGGCGTAACACTGATCATGAACTTTTTAAGTGACCTAGTAGTAGTAGGGCTGGTCGAGTAATTCACGAAACTGCGTTTAAAATTTTTGTAACACCCTCAAATTCTCGACTTATTCTTAAAAAAACATTATTACTTGACTTCCCGTACTAAAGAATTTCCAGCTCGGTTATTTTTTACCCAATTTTAAGTTTTTAGTTAAGTAAGTGGTGTAGTAGTTAGCAGTGCGCGCTACCACCACAGTATATACAGTAATAAACCTTTTCGCAGTTTTTCACCATTTGGTCCCCGAGGAGCAGCCGTGGGTAACACAGTGCGGCGCCGCGCCATTGCGCTGATACCGAGAGTTGAGTTACTGGCGTCGATACCGATTTTCACAACTCAGTGACGCAATGGCGCCAGCAACACCGGAACACTGACAAAACCGGGCGGCGCAAAGGACACAGAAAAGAAGTGTCACTTGTAAAATGTGCAGCACAAGGGGAATTTTTACAAGGTGGTGTTGCTAAAACTAGCCGCGGTCCTTCTGAATGTGAAAATTATGTGTTTGTTGTATTTTTGGGTTTTGAACTTGGGTATACTTGAGTTGTTTTTGCCCAAACGATACCACCTTGTATTAATTCACCTTAGTTTAATACCGCTCGTCGGCCGCTGTGATGTAGGGGTAAGCAGTGCGCGCTTTCACTTATCAGCACCTGGGTTCAAGCCCTGGTCAAAGCAACATCCCAAAAAATATAGAAAAAGGTTTTTTCTTAACAGCGGTCGTCCCTCGCCAGGCAATGGCAAACCTCCAAGTGTATTTCTGCCATGAAAAACAGCTCATTAAAATATAATCGCCATTCGGAGTCGGCGTAAAACTGTAGGTCCCTCCGCTTTGAGTGACAACATCAAGGCGCACGCCACAAGTCGGAGGAGAAGCTCGGCCAAACACTAACATATGTGTAAGCGCCAATCTATTATTTGAGGGATTCACAACGGTGTCGTAAGTGTCGTATTGTTGTACGTCGTAAACTTGAAAAGCTTAAATAAATGTCGAGAGAACTTGAAACCACAACCAACAATTTTTAAACACTGCGCAAGTTCATAATATCACTTTGACGGTACTTTGCGAACCCCCGTAATATATTTTTTAGGCGTTTAAAGTTTACGACATACAACAATACGACACTTACGACACCGTTGTGAATACCCCAATTATTATTATTAGTTTAACACCGGCACACTGACAACACCGGGTGTCGCAAAGAACCAGCAAAGAACACCCGAAATAGAAGTGTATCTTGTAAAATGTGCAGCAAAAGGCGAATTTATACAGGGTAGTGTTGCTAGAATTCGTCGCGGTCCTTCTGAATGTGAAAATGATGGGTTTGTTGTATTTTTGGGTTTTGAGCTTGGGTATATTTAAGCTTTTTCTGAACCGATATCACTTTGTATTAATTCACTTTGGTGCAGCGTGCAGCAATAAAGGAAATGAGCTTTAGCCTGAAGAGGCGCAATTGCGCCAACACACTGTGCTGATTCCGACAGTGGCGCTGGAGTTAGGGTGTCAGCGCCAAAAAACTTGCGCCAAAAAACTTGCGCCATTACCCAGGCCTACCGAGGAGTACTTTTGGGTTGTGTGCAGTGCTTTCGTTTTGCGCGCACGGCAACACTTACTGTGGGGAATTTCGCCTCATGATTAGAAAAGTTCTTTTCGAGGATAAAATATACATAATTATGTGTTATTTATGAACAAAATATAAGTTAAGTATAATACTCATTTTTAATGTATGCTGATACTCATGCTTAATGAAGAATAATATCAATAATTAAGTTCATAATTAACGCTTGTGTTTTATAAACTGGAAAACTCAAATAGCAATTATAGCACTGAATGGAGTTTTCTTAAATGTAAGTTTAAAAACTAAGTTTTAAAACTCCATTATAAGATTATATTTTTATGAAAAACGTAAATTTTGTGAATTTTATTTATTTATTTATTTATATAAAAGAGGAACAATTATAAATAATTGCTACACTTAGATTCTAAAGCGCTGGCTGCCAGGGCCGTCGGCTCGTAACAATTAAAGCTTAGTATCCAGCTCTTAAGAAAAGCAAAAACTCCATATAAAATGACGTACAAGAAATGACTAAGAAATTTTCTTGAGTCAAATTTCCTTAAGGCAGTACGCAGTTCTTCAGAAATTTAGTACGCTTTCTACTACGGTTTTCTAAAGTTTTTTGTGAACAACCCACAAGGCAACCCAGGTTTGCAATAGAAATATATGCCCGTTCCATTATTTCTTGAGGAAAGAGTGAGGCAACAGGCTGTGAGGTATAAAAAATGTCAAAATTCCTTGGACACACACGCGAAATAATGGCAATTTTTTCTTGACCGTTTTCTTAAGAGCTGGATACTAAGCTTAACATAGGCGATAGTATAGTTCAGGCGTGTCCATATAAATGTGTTAACAGAGAAGAATCCTACGGGCGAGTTTATCGCGCGTAGGCGTCTTGGTCTGCTGCATACACATGAATATACAAACTTAATACATAATATGTCGATACTT
>NW_023472853.1:0-1342 GCF_013731165.1 Rhagoletis pomonella
GTTTTGTATATGCCCTTGCATGTGTATTTGTGGTTTTTGGTAGAAAATGTAGTGAAATTTCTTACAGCAATACAATATAAAAGTTTACTTCATTACCTACCAAAAACCACAAATACAGAATTCAAGAGCATATCAACTGCTAAGTGGAAGATCGACCTATCTCGGCAGCCAGCTCGAAAACATCCTATCTCAAAAAACTTTTCAATTCGTTTTTTAGAATTCGTTTCAAAAACGTCCTATCTCAGCACATTTTCAATACATTTTGAAGTGAGATAGGGCCTTTTTGAACCGAACTCGGAAGCGTTTTTTAATAAAATTCTGAAATAGGGCGTTCTTGAAAAGTTTTTTGAGATAGGGCATTTTCGAACTGGCTGCCGAGGTCGATCTTCCACTCCGCGGTCGATATACAAAAAATCCCGAATAGCCGTATTTAAATAACGTTTTTGAAATTTAGATTGGAAAGTTATTAAATTTTTATGTTACATTTTTTTAGAGATTAATAATAAGACAATTAAATTAATTATTGTTAGATTTGTTATTATGTTTAATTTTTTTTTTTATTACAATTTGTTTGTACCTATTGTGGCTTAGGAACACGTGCTTTCTGATTTCCGCAATGAGGTCAATTTTGGGCATACTCACAAACGCATCTGTTGGAAAAATATAAATGCATTACTTCCTGAAATAAGTCAAATAAACAATTAAAACATATTTACCGAAAACTAATTCTATTGTTTTTAGCCCCAGAAGTGGAGCTTTGTTGGCTTTGCCCTCATAATTGTATGAAATGAGTAGAGTGTCGGCAAAAATGCTTCTCAACACGTGTTTCACACAACCCTTAGCACCCTTCAATTTTAAAATTATGTTCAGCTGGAAAAGATTATAAAATTTATAAATACTAGATATGTACATAAATGCAATTATAAATATAAATGTAAATAATAAAATATAATATATGACTACATAAACGAAATATAAATTAACACCAATCGAAAGATCTTATTTAAAATAGTAAAACTGCATCTTTAACTAAAAAATCGTCAAAATCTTTCACAGACAAGCAAAATATCATATGTTTACAGAGCGGTAAGTCACAGCAAAAACTGTTATTTAAAAGAAAATATTTAGTTGTTGAAAACAAATTTTTCAAAAGTTTGTGAACAGCGAAAAAGTAATTATATAATAAGAGCGTTCCAGATCGTCTACGATTTGCAGGATTTAGTCCAAAGTTGTTCCCATACGCCACGTTCACATAAGGTTTATCAAAGGCAGAAACAGCTGTTCCTGTAAAACCTGCAAATCCTAGAGTACGGGAACAAGCTAAATATGTATTCTGTTTTTT
>NW_023472853.1:1352-3961 GCF_013731165.1 Rhagoletis pomonella
TATAAACCAAATTTTAATAAAAAAAAATTGCATACATATGTATATACGAATAAAAATTAATATGAGTAAAATAAAATGCATATATACAACTAATATGATATATACATACATTTGTATATGTGTATAAAAAACAATAAAAAAATTAGCAAAAATTACCATCGCATCGGAGTGTGGTTTGTTTCCCAAAAGATTCTCCAAAGTATTTAACTTTTCCTGGGATGATAGTGGAAGCATACTTTGAAGCAAAGTATGCTCTTTACTAATAGCATCTCCAGTGATTCGGGAAATACTTTGGTGAACTTTCGAGGTCACCACTTTGCACTCTCGCAGTAGCTGCCCTTGAGCTTGAACTTCCGCGCGTTCGGGCATCTGAAAAAAAAATTAAATTATTAAACAATAATTTTAGCATTCATAAATATGTACATTGATATAACCTTTTCGGCCAGAGCATTTGCTATTCCGTCCACCTTTGACTCAACCCTTCCAATGGCGGCCATGACGCCATCAAACATTTCTTTTTGCCTCTCCAGCAGGTGAGACAAGGTAAATTGTTGACCTGTGTTGCTTGTTGTTGTTGTAGTGGCTACACCCGTGTTGGTGGTTACTGTTGGCTGGGAGACAAAGCGCTCCTCGTAAGGCAGTGCCACATGAAAGCGCTTTCTATGTAGGGCTACATCTGAAAGCGCAGGAATGTTTGATTAAAAACTATTAAACATATTGTAAATGTATATGTATGTATATTTTCGAAATACCTGTGTTGCTCGTGCGTGGTGGAGAGAGCGCTTCGGTATCTCCCAGGAACAGTGGTGACAAATCCATTGCTTCAAGAGAAGGAAAAAAAAAGATTATGCAGAATCGGAACTAAAATAAACTTATTCGTATCAGGAATCCAAAAATAAAAATTCTACCTTCATGTTAAACTGTTACTACTGCGAATTATGACAACTACCAGTGGTTGAGTTCACTACTTCATAACAGCAGTGGCACGGAAACGTGGATCTGCTATTGCAACTTCTCTACTTGAATAGATGAGAAGCAGTGTCAGAATCGGGAAACACAAGAAGGCCTTTCTTGTTTTAATTAGTGCTATGTTTCGTTGAGGCTATCATAATATTGTTGTATGTGCTATTACTCTGACTACAAATATCACTTCGTTCATATTTTAGTTCTCCTACCTGATCTGTGCCTCAACGAAACATAGAACCAAGTAAAACAAGGAAGGTCCTCGTGTGTTTTCCGATTCTGGCCGTGCTTCTTATCTATTCAAGTAGAGAAGTAGCAATAGCAGAGCAATGTTTCCATTTCCACTGCTGCTATGAAGTAGCAAACCCAATCACTGTTGTTGAACTGTGCACTACACTTTGTAAACTATGGCTTCCAGAATGACCGCATTCACCAGTCCTAAATTTGAAAATATATGCACATAAAAAGGTATCGCATAATCGTAAGAAAGACTGTTTTCCAAAACATATCAGTTTTTAAGCGCACAACCATGAAATTCCAATTTACAACTTGTTGAACTGACTCGTTTTGGAAAACCTCCAAAGGCTGACCTACTACACTTTTTACATATGTAAACACTGCACTTTCTTTTGTTGTTTACATTTGCACATAATTAGCCTGTTCCCGTACTTCACGATTTGCAGGATTTGCAGGTTTTCCGGAACAGCTGTTTTTGCCTTTAATAAGCCTTATGTGAACGTGGCGTACGGGAACGACTTTGGACTAAATCCTGCAAAACCTGCAAATCGTAGACGTTCTGGAACGCACTAAATAAGCCTGTTCCAGGTACTTCACGCTTCGCAGGTTTTTAGAGGAAGCTGTTTCTGTACGCCATAAGGTTTATTAATTGCAAAAACAGCTTTTCTTTTGAAATGTGCAAATCGGGAAGCACCAGGAACATGATTAATGTAGGCAGTTGCAGCAGAAGCAACGTTTATTCGTCGCATGAAAACTTACCGAATAATGTATGCAGCGCTGTTTATTGGTGGCGGCGTTGAAGGTGGTGGATATGCTGGTGTGGAGCCTGACTGGAGGTGGCGTTGATGTTCCGTGGTAGCAGGGTCGAAGATAAATTTAGAATGAAAAATCGCAAATTTGTAAATGCAAAATTATCAATTAAAATATACAAATATGTGAATAATTCTAATACATACCTTAATTATATGATTAAATCGCAATGTTTCGGCAATCTAAAAGAAAAAAATTCCATTATAAACAATGCAAATTGTTAAAACGTTCTCTTACCTTCAAATGTTTTTGCAAAATTAACGCTTTTATTTACAGCCTACTGTGATCAAAGATGTCAAACTTTTGCTAAAGTCACAGCCTCTGTGATCAAAGCTGTCAAATTTTGCTTCATTTCCACTTACTCGCTCTAACGCATAAAATTCTTATTACAGTAAAAATTTTTATTAGGTCCGGTTCTCTCACTCAGAATTTTGTTTTGACAGTCGGAAAAAATAAATTTGTAAATGTGTGGGTAGCATAGCTAAAAAGTTGCGAGTGTGTGTGTAAATCTGTTGAATTTCAGGGGCAACTGGTTAGCTGTGGCTTGCAGGGAGCTCATCATCAGACAATCAGTGTTGCCACAAGATTTTATTTTCCTA
>NW_023472854.1:0-3961 GCF_013731165.1 Rhagoletis pomonella
CCAGAGTTGGCTCAGACCAGGCATTTCTCGGTCCGCAACCTGTTATAGCACTCCCACCTACGGCCATCGAAGCCACCATCGGAAACTGTGTGGCTACTTCGCTCAGCAATGACTGGGAGGCATCGAGGGGCTGCAGGTGTGTAAAACTCATGTCGCCTTCAATCTCAGTAGGTCTATCTAGTTAAAGTAATTCCAGAAAATATACATAGAATTTTTTAAGTAAATAAATGCCTTTCTCTATCAAATGACATTAGGCCTGCTCGAATATATGTATTTTTTTTTCACCATGAAAATATATGTTGAAATTTTCATACTACTACGATGCACTTTTTCAAAAGAAGAATTTTCTCTATGCGAATTCCTCTTTCAAAAAAAGATATTCGAGCAACCCTAACCTCGTTTGATAGAGGTTTAATAAGGTTTTAGTTTAGAAATATTTTAAACAGGGTTTGCCGAACCCCGAACCGATAGAGCAATACTGAGTTCATATTCCAATCCAGCAATTCAAAATGCAAAAAAAAATATTTTGATGTCGGTATGTGTCTCTCTAAAATTGGTTCAGATAAAAAAATGGGTTATATTCTGAAATAATCCACCAAAATTAAAAACTCAACTTTGGTTTTTTGGGACCATCTAATGTATGTACATTAGGGTGGTCCAAAATGCATGTTTAAAAAAATAAAGTCGGAATTTTTATGCTGTCACCCCCTAGGGTTGTTCTATACCGAAAAAATATACCCTTATTTTTTTTTTATGTGAAATAAAAAAATATTTAGAGGTCGCTCAAAGCGCCCAAAGTTTTCCATGTATTTTATATGGAGGAAAAACAACTTTTCGTAGAAATGGTATAGAATATTTATCAATATTTTTCTACCTAAAAACTCTATTTATCTGCAGGAGATTCACAATTCTTTGTTTAACCATTTTTTCATTGCAACGATAATTTATAGGTCGGCCAAAAACCCACAAAACCCCCGAAAAATGCAGTGGGCCGAGCAATAAAAAATCGTTAGTATTAAAAAATTGTTAAATAAACAATTGGGTATTATTACTGAAAGTATCCTGAAGAGAACCAGAGTTTTCCGATCAAAAAATATTGACTTTTAAGAATTCTATACCATTTCTACGAAAAAAAATTATTTTTCCCATATAAAAATACTTTGAGCGCTTTGAGCGACCTCTAAATATTTTGTAATTTCAAAATAAAAAAAATAGGAGTGTACTTTTTTCGAGACTGAACAATCCTAGGGGGTGAGAGCATTACAATTCTGAGTTTACCGTTTTTAGACCACCCTAATGACTAAGACCCCTCTTCTGCATTCGCTTTGCGAAAAAAGTGCATAAAAACCCTTTCGAAAGTTCAGTACATACATACGTATTTATGTACATAAATATGTAATAGTTTTCTCCCCTGAGATCTGAGCTAACGCATGAAAATTAAAAGCAGTGCAATTTCGCGGTGCTTCCCACGTGGCAATGAGCAAATCACTTTGTGCGGTGAACCTGAAATGCAAAAATAAAAATTTTACAAAGCTCAAAAAGCATACCGTGCGTGCATTTTCTACTTTCGCACATAATTTTTTATATGCATACACATATGTAAACGCATAATGCATTCATAAATATATACATATGTATATATATTTTTAATTACTCGCATGTCTGCACTTAACAGCAAATGCACTAAATATCAACAGGGCGTATGAGCAACATTTTTTGGCATTTCAATTAAAATTAAAATCTTTTATGTTTTACTGCAACTCATTGTGTTAAGTTAATGCAATTGCCAACTTATTTGAAGCAATTATTTTATGCCGAACTAATTTCAATGCAAACTTCAATTACAATCTAAGCTCGTTGTCGACAAGCTGCATACAAGCTTCACAGCCCAAATTGATTTGTGAAAAGCAGCAACGCATTTAAGTGCGTTGACTATTTTGAAAATAATATGGATACAAATTTTTTCGGCCAATATAATTAATTTTTTGCATGATAAAACTCCATAAGCCAGCTCAAAAGTTGCCGTCTCTCTCTCTCGCTGTGGTACATGCGTGGGCATCATTAAAACATTTCTCGTGAGTACACAAATTTTGTGGTTGCCTGGCATATGTGTGCGGTTGCAGACAAACACAATTTTACCTATGTACATATTTCCACAAATTTTTGGCGTTTTTTTCCTTTGTGGTTTTGTGCATGAAAGTGTTTTAATTATTCACTAAGCTGCGTGGGTGTGAAAGCATCAGAGATTTGAGCAAAAAGCAACCTTTAAAGCCTTGAAATAGTTAATAAAGTATTTAATGTAATTTGGAGTTAAGCAGACATAGTTGATTTAAAGTGCATCGAGTTTATCGAGCGCTAAAATTTCAGGAACGTGAGAAAAATTTAACTTCCACATAACTAAGTAGAATATCGTCAAGCGACTTGAAGTCTTGTATAGTCGTAATGAATAAAACAAAATCAATTTGAGTTTTCATGGCATGGTTAGGAAAGATTAACGTTACTAAATAATTTCCATTTTCATAAATCAGTAATTTTGAGTCAAATCAGTCAACTTCGTTCAAAGGCATGATCTAGATTTTTTCAATAATAAACTCGACAACAATCATAAATTCGAATACTAAATTTTAGCTTGATATGTGCCACGCCTAAACCTAAACCATCCTTAAAGGTACCTGATGAAGATCGAACCAATCGCAGCATAACTCTACACGGAGGTACGGGTACCTGTATTACACATGTTTTTCTTCACAGAGAAAAGTTCCTATCTTGGCTGCAACAAATTAATGGTCCAATTCGATATTTGGCGCTCGGATCGTACATGCCTCTTAAATACTGGACGGGTGCCCTTCGTCTATCACAGCATGATTGATTTCACTTCTCGTCTTTCGATTTGCATACGGCTATGTAGCTTCAACCTAGTGCTGCAGAGTACAGTGTTTCGGTTCCCGTCAAAGTCGATCAGCCTTGGTCCATTTTCGGGCGTTTCGTAGTGAAGGCTGTAAGCACAAAAGATCCCTAGGCCCACATGGAATCGAAATCGGCCAGCATGAGTTTTCCTCTCTATTTAGCGACTATTTATTTTACTAGTAGACGAATGACTATTATACCTCTTTATCTACATGGGAAATTTCCTCATGTGGACAGGATGACTCTTAAGGTTTGGTTGCTGCAAAGTCAACTTTCAGACGCTATTGTCATCACGGCGGAAGGTGATTGAGGCAGGCAGCAGCATATTTTCTCCTGCTTAATTTATATCCACCCGTAGACAACCAAACCCAAGTTTATTACTTCTTGAAGACAGGAGGTTATTGATCCAACTCTATACCCCACGTATTCAGAAGAGTCCTGAGTAAAGATTAAATCTCAGTCCACAGGTGATATTGAACTTCAACTTCCACATACTCTGCGCTATTTCGAAATTTAAGAAAAAAAACGACGGGCAAGGTCAGGTTGGGTTATTCGGGTAGCTCAGAATAAAGTTCACTCGGAGGCCATAGAGACCCTTTGCGATGCCCATAGGGCTTCCCAGTGCCTATCCCTACATGTCTTAAAACCATTCTGATTCTCTGACCTAACGTAGTAGACCCTCCCGTGAAGTTTTCCCTAACCCGTCTAGTCTCTCGAGGAAGTAGTCCCTCAGACATTTCGGGCGTTTATTCTGGGCGCAGGGTACTCGCAAAAGAATTGTTAGACGGATTCTATTCTTCCGCAGGGTACTCGCAAAAGAATTGTTGGACGGATTCTATTCATTTCTGCATCGAATCTGACGGACATGTGGCCAATGGTCCAGTGTGTCTTTTTCGTTCAAATAATTTTGATTTTTTTTTAACTAAATACTGCAAAAATTTCAAATGGCTGGCAGGCGAAACCCAAAAAAAGACTCTGTTTGAAAAAATCATGTTACATTTTACAGTGTATGACTGCCCTACGTACTTATTTGCAGCATAATAAAATCACATAC
>NW_023472855.1:0-3960 GCF_013731165.1 Rhagoletis pomonella
AATATTATTGTATTGTTAGTGTCATTTAATTGGACTTTTATAAAAATGCTCAAGTTAAGATTAAGATTATACACTTTTCTTTCTATTGACTTGATCTTAGGGGACTGTGAGAGTTTTCTGAATGCTCTTGGATATTGTTAGCTATTCTAAAATTATTAGTTCGACCATTTTCTTGTCGGTTATAATTGTTTCGGTTACGGTTTCCACGATAGTTGGAGTTGTTATCTCTATTACCATTATTGTTATTGTATCCTCTGTTGTTTTGTCGATTTCCTCCTCTGTAGTTTCCTCTGTTACCACCTCTGTAGCTTTCTCTACCATTTCCTCTGTTTCCATGGTAGGGTTTATTTGATCTTCCGAAGTGTAGGATAGTGTTGTGTTGTCCAGTTGCTTCGGTGCAACTTCCGACAAACTTTCCTATTGCTTCGATCATGGAGTTGAATTGACCTGCCTCCATGATGAGTTTTACTCTATCTATGGTGCAATTTTTGGTCATTGCTTTTACTGCTACTTGGGTTGAGTATTTGGTGGCTTGACTACAGGGTATGCCGTCAGCGATGTATGCGCTTTCTAAGGATTTGGTCAGTGTTTCTATCTCATTGCAGTAAGTATTAGCGGATTTACCACTTTGTCTGATGTTAAAAATTTTTGCCGATATTACTTCAATGGTTTCGCCTTTTACACATGCTGTTAGTTTTGCTATGATAGACTGAATTGTCGTCTCACTGTCTAAGAGGTTTTCTTCTATCATAAGTTGTTGTATATTAGGTGTTATAAGGATATTGATATCAATATGTATTGGTTCTGCAATAGTTTGTGGAACTTCTTGCTGAATATTATGACGGTTAAGGGCTTTAACTAATAAATCCCTGAGTTCCCAAAATATTTTTAATGCTTGGTTCTTATGTGTTTGTGTAAATCTGTTTTTATTTATTGCTACTGTCTTTCTAACATCTTCTATTGAACTTATTATAATGCCTAAATGTTTTCTGATTGTGTCTTGCCCTATGCTACGGTTTTGTGTAATGCATTTATAAGATTTTTTTATTATTACTGCATTAGTTTCTATGGATTTTATTATTGTTTCCCATTTATCCATGGACATAAAATTATCAAGTGAATCTACTTTCTGGTTCTTATTCTTTCAAAATTTTTTTTTTTTTTTTGTTTTTTTTTATTACTATTAAAAGGAGTTTTCTTTCTTATTTATAAATTATCTAGTTGGTTTGCCATACTTAGATATTTCTTTTTTAATTTTTTATTGTGCATAGCGTATACATGTAGTGCTAAGTTTATAACGCTTACAATCGTAATTATGACTATACATATTTCTATTGTTTCTATATTAATTTTTTCTTCTGTTACTTCTACTTCATTTATTACGTTAGCGTTGGGCTTTTCTAATTTTGAGTCGGTATTACCCATTCTAAAAAAAATTTTGTTAAGTTCAAAAAAATTTTAACTTAAATCAATTTTAATTAAAAAATTTTCATTTAAGTGAAATTTTATTTTTAAATTAAATTTTTTTTTTTTTAATTTTTTTTTTTGATTTTAAGATAAGATTTTTTTATTTAAAAGAATTTTTTTTCTTTTTTTTTTTTTTAGTTTTTTTCAATTCATTTGCTTATTATTAATTTACAATTTCAATTTCTTTTTCTTAAAAATTAGTTGCCCCGAGCGATTATCGCTTACTGGCCCTATGAGTGCGAATAGGGAGCACTTCATTAATACAATCTATGGGTTTTTTCTCTTATTGTGTCGTCCGTCCTGGTCTGGCGTCCAGGAATTGTTTGATCAGGAACGTTATTTCATCTATGCGTTCCCAGATTTGGCACGATCTTCCCCAGGGTGGTGCTGGTTCTGTGTTCAGCTCACGTTGGAGGATGGCTTTTTCCCTCTTTAGTTTTTGCGTGTAGCCTCCACGCCTCTTCCTTCTTGCTACTGGTGGGATTATTATTTCTTCCTTCTTTGGTTTTTGGTTTTTCTGTCGCCTCCGGTACTCCTCAATGGTCAATGGCTGGGGACCGGGCTTCCTTCCTGTCATCGCAACTGACGGATGCTTTGGCTGTCCCGTCAGGACTTTTGGTTTTAGGTGCTCTAATTTGAAGCACACTTTTCAGGATTTTAATTGAATTTTTATTGAAATTTCATTTTTTGGATTTTTATAATTTTATGGAGATTTCTCTTTTTTTTTTTAGTAGAGGCTCAAAATGAAGCCTCTTTTTAATTTTTAAAATTATTTTTTGGTGCTCTAGCGGTGACCATGCCGTTGATGACAAAGACTGCTTTGTCGGCAATTAGGCATTGGGTGGTGTTGGCATTGAAAGTGAAATGGTTTAAGTGGTAATGAACTGAAGTAACAAAGAATGCCATCAAGGTCTTTTGATAATGATATTTGATATTTATTTGTGCGAGTTGAATTGTGAAATGATTTGGGTTAGTTTGCTTCGACTTGTTTATTCTTTAAAAGTCACACTGCATACTACACACTACACAGCTATAAAAAAATGGTTACAGAAATAAAATATAACACCTTTAAATTATTTTACGTATATATTTGCATAAAAACGTGGGGTGAAACCCACGAGTATAAGCTAGTATTTCATAAAGATGAAATTATTACGCATTTTCGTTTGACCTTATAAGTGGTTATGTACCAAACAATTTTCTTCGTTGATGGTTGGTTGGTTGGTTGGAGTGGATTGTCACTCAGGTGACAAGCAATTAGCAAGTTTGCCATTTTGATTCCACAACTCGTGCAACCTACAGCCATTTGGCGGCTTTAATAAATTTCAGTACGTCATACAGAGAGAGGCAGCTGCACTCTGAAATATTCTGCAGGAATGGTTTGCCGAGTGTATTTAGCCTCATTCTTGCGAGGGCTGGACACTCGCACAGCAAGTGTTCGACTGTCTCTTTTGAGCCCGGGTCATCGCAGCTGCGACAGAACCTATTGAAGGGCAGTCCTATCCTTTCGGCATGTACCCCAACGGGCCAGTGCCCAATGCACACTTCAGTAAGTTTGTAGGCATTTGTTTTGCTCATTCCTAAGAGAGCTTTGGTTTTAAGTGGGTCGTAGGACACCCAGAACTGCCGGGCAATTCTGTAGGATCCTGTGCAGTTCCATCTCTGCCTGGCCTTCGAATGATAAAATTCGGTAATTTTTGTCTTAATCTCCCTGAGCGAGGCGCCCATGTCCACCGCGTGGGACATATCCAGTGCGGAGCCGCTCCTTGCTAGTTCGTCCGCTGCCTCATTTCCGTAGATTCCCCTATGTCCCGGGACCCATATTAGGGTAATTTCGTATTGATCAGGGATATAGCCCAGCTCTCTCCTACATTCATCCACTAGCTGAGATCTAACAGAGTTAGAGGAAAGTGCCTGAATAGCCGCTTGGCTATCCGAGGGGATGTTCACTTGCGTTCTCGCGGGTACATTGTCTTTGATGTACCTTACTGCCTCCTTACTAGCAAACGTTTCGGCCTGGAAGACGCGTGCATAGTCTGGCAGGCGGAAGGATAATTTTAGGTTATATTGCTCAATTGCCCCGCATTCCATCTTTGACCCATCCGTAAAGACAGTTAAGCCCTGCAAGTACCCGAAATCTTTGGGAATTTCGTGCGGGGTTTGTGGTGAACCCAGGTCTTCGACAGGATATAGTCAGTGGGCAACGCTTTAATTTCAGACGGTATTGCGTCTAGGATGGAACCGTGCCCGAACGGTCTTTCCTTCCAGAGCCCCAGGGCACGCAGTCTGATGGCGCTGTTAGCAGCTGAATTCTCGATGAAGATATCTATAGGTAATAAGTCAAGAAGGACGTTCAAAACGTCCTTCGGACAGGATCTCATTGCGCCTGTTACGCTAGCGGCTGCTGACCTTTGAATTCCGCCTAGATTTTTAACTGGCCACCAGTTTGTTTTTCAAACACGTTATAGTGACTGCAACACACAACTTGGAAAA
>NW_023472856.1:0-779 GCF_013731165.1 Rhagoletis pomonella
TGTGTACATATGTAACCGAGATTCTTTTTAACGCATACTTTGTTATCGAAATAACGCAGTGTGCAAAGCAGTTTTGCCTGATTTTCACAAATATATGTACATATGTATGTAGATACATTAAGGCAAAATTAACCACTTGTTCTAAATATGACGCATATATGCATTAAAAAGAGTTTAGTTTGTGAAAATAGTTAAATTTAAATATGTTTATATGAACATATGTATGTATATATGTATGCGTACATGGAATAAAGAAATTTGAGCAAAAATTAGGGAATGTTCATAAAAATTTTAAATCTTTTTTAGGGTATGGAATTTTGTGGCATAGAAATTTTAGTACAATAAAATGCAAGTTTGAAGTAGCTAGGTTGATTTTTGGCAATTTCTTGTTCGAGAACTTTTTTGTATGGAGAAACTGAGCAACGCTTTCAACAAAAAGAATTGCCAAAATTCAATTGTATTTTTCGAACACTTCGCAAGTGTCAACAGTAATTTGCGAGCTCTGAAGAAATCATAAGCAAACACAAAATACCAATTGACTGTCGTTGCTGCCCGCTTGCAGAATCTAGAAATTTCTCATTTTTCGACTGCGACTGCCGACAACTTGCAAAAGCAAAGATATTGCTTATTCATCGACTTGCGCCGCTGACCAAAATCAGAATGAAATCAAAATGAAAATTTTCAAACCAATGACTGCCGGAAGAACTGCGCATTTTGTCGGCAATCAGTTTCTGCTTGAACTTCGACTGCGACTGTTAAACCAACGACTGCCAGCAGCT
>NW_023472856.1:789-1356 GCF_013731165.1 Rhagoletis pomonella
CTGCGACTGTTAAACCAACGACTGCCAGCAGCTCTGCGCATTTTGTCAGCAATCAGTTTCTGCTTGTGCTTCGACTGCGACTGTCGTCTTGTTCCGAAGCATAAGCATAAGCAAAAGTTAATGAAATACTAGTAATTTTTAGCAAAAAAAAAACGACTTCAACTCCCATATAAAAAAAATATATATATATATATATATCTCATGATCCGCATGAAAAAGAATTATCGAAATCGGTTAACGTGGTCTAAAGTTATGCGGTAACATACATAAAAAAAAAAAAAAAGATTCCGACGAACTGATAACCTCCTCCTTTCTTGGAAGTCGGTTAAAAACTCATTACAGTTTTTTAAACACTGTAGCCAACAGCAAGAGTGATGATAGCGCCCACCCTGCTAATCTACCGAATTGGCATACATCCATACAACCTGCATTTACTTATAGATGTCATAATTGGAGCTAGTCAGCTACTGGCATACAACTGTACATACATACATTTTTATAACCATCTGGTTGTGAAAGTGTTCAAGCCATGATGGCAGTTGGCTTTGGGGGGGATGAAAAAAAAAA
>NW_023472856.1:1366-3960 GCF_013731165.1 Rhagoletis pomonella
CTACAAAATAATTTATGCAACCTCACATACACATACAGTTTTGTACTTTAACCCAACAAGCATTTCAGTAAACGTTTTTAAAAATAACTTAAATTAAGTTTGCTATAATAAGCGTTAAATAAGCATTTTTAATATTAAGCTTATTAAAAGTTTTTTCAAATAAACCTTTAATAAGTTTTGAGAGCGAATGTTTATAAATAACTAAAACTTATAAATGAAATGTAAATGCCAACGACATGAAGTAGTAAATATAAAATTTTTTCAATCGTAAGTGACGTGTTTACGTTTTTTAAAATATATTATTAAAAGAAAAAATTAAATAAAACCGATGTGGTAAAAAAAAGTCCAATCCAGGACCCGCTGCGCTAATCGGTGGAGCATTCGAGTCTTAAAATGATGAGTTCCCCTTATCGTTTCTTAGTTTAACATTCAATTAAAAATGTATTAAATTTTTTTCAGAAAAAATCATCAATGAGAATGGCGGCGATGAAGCGGAATATATAGCTGCATCGATGTCGCTTTTCCAATTTGCCAATAACCGCAAGTAATTGAAAACACGCAACAAGATGTAATAATTAACTTTTTTATGCTTAATTTGTATTTGTTATTGTGAATTTGTATGCTAAAATGTCTATTCCCTATTTATATTTTCGCGACTGTAGATGAGTCCGCCGAAAATTCGCATTTCGTTTAGTTTCTAGATGTTAAGCAATCTATGTATGAGTTTGTAATGAAATATCTTTAAATAAAGGGTTATAAAAATGTTTATAAAAAGCTTTCTTTTGAAAATTTTTAGTAAGTTTATATTCATACGCTTATAAAAACCTCTTTTTGAACCTTTATTATAAGTTTACACTTTTACGCTTATAAAAAGCTTTCTTTTGAACATTTATTACAAGTTTATATTTCTACGCTTATAACCAATGTTCCTTTTCGATTATATTACGCTTACTTTAAAGCGTTTTATAAACAAAAAAATCAACGTTTTGTAAGCTTAATGTTTATAATTGAAACCTTAAAAAAACATGCTATAAGTTTATTTTACTTGCTGGTTTCGAAATATCAAAGTTTGAAACATTTCTGAAATTTACCGTTATATAAAAGTGGGCGTAATTTTAGTCAGATTTCAAAACTTTCAACGTTTTGCCTTTATGTGGCAACCGCAACAATCATACCGAGTTTGGTACACATTGATCGAGCGGTTTCCGAGATACACACATGTATGTGGTTATAAGTGGGCGGGGTCACGCCCATTTTCCAGACGTTTATTATAAGCCTATTTTTTGCTAAAGAATTATTGCAAAAATTTATTTCGAATAAATTAGCTTCAGTATTTACTGATTTATAGAAGCTTTCGTAATTTTCTGAATTACCGTTATATGGGATGTGGGCGTGGCAATCATCCAATTTTTTAAATTCTAAGCCGTTTGGTATGTTGTGTGAAGGCCAACAACTGTGCCAAGTTTGGAAGAAATTGGTGGAGCGGTTCCCAAGATATACAGATGTATGTATGCCCCTTTTTCCAAAAATTTATAATATTTTTATTTTTCGCCTAAAAATTATTGTAAATAGTAGTTTTGAGTGAATAAGCTTCAGTAGTTACTAAAATATGGCAGTTTTCGTATTTCTCAAAATTACCTTTATATGGGAGGTGGGCGTGGTTATCTTCCGATTTTGCCCATTTTCAATACCATTCGTCCAACGCTCAAACGAAGTACACATACCAAGTTTTGTTGTGCACAGACGTACAGACGGACAGACAGTCACCGCTTAATCGATTTCTCCTTTCATTCTGATAATTTATGTATATATTTCTCTATATCTATCTCGATTCGTTTTGCCTGTTACAAACAGTCGTTATGTGAACAAATTTATAATACTCTTGTGCACAAATGCGTTCGGGTATAAAAATACTTGACATCCGCATTCGCCGCATCCGCGGATGTTAGCGTTTAAACATCCGCATTCGCATCCGCGGATGTCTAAAATTAAACATTCGCAACATCCCTGCTTTGTATGTTTATTGATTCTTGCAAAATTGGACAATTTAATAATACACCCTTATTTTAGAACCCGAATTTTCGTAATTCGTAATTCGTAGCTACGTTCCGAAAAACGAAGAATCTACATGCTGCAACCCTTGCGGAATATTGTTCAGCATTGCCAGCTATCAGTTGTTTTTCGAAGTCAGCTGTATGAAGGAAAGCAAAGTGGAAACGAATTAAAAAGGCACTCATCATGTGATTGTTTATAGTATAATGGGTTGATTTTACACATTTTTGGGAAAATTATGGATTCGGATGTATTTGCAATTACATGTTAAAGTTTTAGGATTCGGGTTTTGCGTTTGGACACAACAACCGAAAATCGTTGTACATTAACTAAACCGGACCCAAGTTTCTCGATAAGGGGAAACAAATATTTTTATTCGCATCCGCGGATGTCTAAAATTCCACATTCGCAACATCCTTGCTTTGTATGTTTATTGATTCTTGCAAAATTGGACAATTTAATATTACACCCTTATTTTAGAACCCGAATTTACGTAATTCGTAATTCGTAGCTACGTTACGAAAAACGAAGAATCTACATGC
>NW_023472857.1:0-3960 GCF_013731165.1 Rhagoletis pomonella
GACGAGTATCAAGTAGCGAAAAAATTAAGACGCTCCGACGCTGAGTACCTTAGGGCCAAATTCACAGTGCGTAGTTAGCTCAGAATCGGAAGTTAACTACAGATTTTTGTACTACTACGCACTGTGAATTTGGACCTTAGTGCACCTTATTTTAGAGTAAATCACCGTATCCCACAGTTCCCAGTATATAATGATGACATAGAGAAAAATCCTATTGGAATTTTACTACCATGTATGAATACTAACGATTAGGCGTAGATTGATTAGGGCCTAAAAATTATCGCTTCTCTTGGTTTTAAAAAATTTGGCCACGATTGTTTTTAAGATGTCGATAATTTCACAACCCTCCGAAAATCAAGTATTACATTCCCTGAGGCCGAATTCCCATATTCACGTTCATGCAGGTTCCGCTTCATGATGTGTAAAATTTTTGTTGCCGTAAACAAAGCGATAAAGACAATTAAGAACTCCTTGAAAATCCGTGTGCACCGGATGCTACTTTTAAATTTTCGCTTTCGACCAAACGTAATTTAAATTTTCAATTATCATGTGTTAAAATGTGTCAAAGGTAGGGTTGCCAGACCTAAAATGCCGAAAGGGATACAGATAAGAACTAATTGGGGGACTTGGGGTACAACTGAGAAAGAAAAAGGGGTATTTTTCGGGGGACAAATAAAACTAAATGTATTCACCAAAAATTTAGTTATCCGCTTATGGAACAACAAAATCGTTCATAAATAAAAAAATTTAAAGAAAACGCGCAAGACCGTTTGCAAAAAAATTAAGCAAAATCAACGCCAGTTTTTCTAAATTACACTTCTTATTGGAGTGCAATGAAGTATAGTCGTTGTGCATGGTATGCAGTTACAGTTGCACGGCTATACTCACTTCCGGCACTTGTGTCCTGGTTCGCGCACTCTGGGCAACGGGAGCAACACATATGCCAGATGCGGTAAATAATCCGAGTGGAACCTTGGGTCACGGCAGAAAGAGAGGGAGCTTCGGTGGGGCCACTCCGACTTATTCGATTTAAGGGCTCACTGGAGTCTGCAGCGTCTGTTTACCGGTAGGTGCGGCTGCAAGCGGGTGTCTGTCTTGGAGCAAGCGGCTCGCTAAACAAACGTGTATTTATTTGCGAAACCACCCCTGTCCAACCAATGGGTTGAGCGCTGGGTTTGGGACCCGCCACGTAAAAACCCCTTCGAGTGAAGAAGAGAAACAATGCCTGGGATGAGACCCCACTTATGATGACGACCACGGCAAACGTTTAAAAGACCTCGATTTGAGGGCATGCACCTGGAATGTCCGGACCCTTAATGGAGAAGGTGCCTCTGCGCGGCTGGTCGATGTCCTCGTAAGAATAAAAGCTGAGCTGCGTTGGACGGGCAAGGCAAGCAATGCCTGTTGGACTTGTGGTGGGAAAGAGACTCCGTCACCGAGTTCTGTCGTTCACCCCGGTGGACGAGCGTCTAGCCATAATCCGCATCAAAGCGAGATTCTTCAACATCTCGCTTAACACCGCCTATTCCCGCCGGAAGAGAAGCATGAGGTATTCAAGGATCTCTTCTGTGAGCACTTGCAGCGCGCGTACGAGCGCTGACCCCGCCACGATATCAAAATCGTGCTTGGCGACTTCAATGCCAGGGTGGGCAAGGAATGCACTTTGGAACCACCGTAGGAAAATTCAGCCTCTACGACGAAACGTCCGACAACGGACTGAGGCTAATCGACTTCGCCGGGGTCCGAAACATGGTAGTATGCAGTACTAGGTTCAGGCATAAAAAGATTCACCAAGCTGCGTGGCTGTCGAAAAATGGGAAACCAAATCCATCATGTTGTGATAGACGGAAGGCATGCTTCCAGTCTTTTGGACGTACGTACACTCCGAGGCCCAAACATCGACTTGGACCACTTCTTGTTGCAGCCAAGATACGCACCCGCCTCTGTGCATCAAAAAATTTGCGCCCAAATATGCAAGGAAAGCTTAACGTCGAAAAGCTGCAATCACAACAGACAGCCAATGCATTCGCTAATCGACTCTCACACCCGCTCTCAGAGAGCACTCTTCAACAAACTGACATATGCGAGAGGCCGAAATACGTGAGTGCGAAGAGCTTGAAGCGCTGGTCGACAGGAAAAATGCCCAAAAATTTTACCAGAGAGTTAGGCGAATTACGGGAGGTTTCAAGACCAGGGCGTTCTCCTGTAAGAACAACAATGGCGACCTAGTTACCGATGTTCAGAAACGACAGTCACTATCTATTTGTCGACTTTAAAGCAGCAGAACTTGGCATCCCCGCCAAACTGATACGGCTGTGTAAAATGACGCTGAGCAATACCACCAGCTCCGTCGGAATTGGGAAAGACCTCTCTGAGCCGTTCGCCAGCAAACGGGGTTTTGAGACAGGGCGACTCTCTTTCATGTGACTTCTTTAATCAGATGTTGGAGAAGATAATAAGAGCTGCAGAACTTAACCGCTCAGGAAGAATGAACTACAAGAGCGTGCAATTGCTCGACATCATCGATAACAAACATCGGGAACAAAAACCGCGAAGTCTGTTCTGCCTTTTCCGAGATGGATAAGGAAGCAACGCGAATGGGTCTGTTGGTAAAAGAGGACAAGACGAAATATCTCCTGTCATCAAACAAACTGTCAGCACATTCGCGCCTAGGCATCCACGTCACTGTTGACAGTTACAATTTCGGGAAAGTAGAGAATTTCGTTTACTTGGGAACCAGCATTAACACCGACAAAAATGTCAGCATGGAAATCCAACGCAGAATTACTTTTTCCAACAAGTGGTGCTTTGGACTGAGTAGGCAATTCAGAAGTAAAGTCTTCTCTCGAGACTCTATAAGTCACTCATCATGCCCGTATGGCGCAGAAGCATAGACAACGACAACATCCGATGAGCCGGCTCTTGGAGTATTCGAGAGCAGGATTTTGCGGAAGATTTACGGGCCTTTACGCGTTGGCGACAGTGAGTATCGCAGAAGATCGAACGATGAGCTGGATGAGCTTCACAACGACATGGACATAGTGCAGCGAATTAAAATACAGCGGGTCCACTGGCTTAGCGATCTCGTTTGAATAGACACCGACGCTCCAGCTCTGAAATTATTCAACTCGGAACCCGCTGGTGGTAGCAGAGGAAGATGGAGAAGGACTTGGCTTTACTTGTCATTTCCAATTGGCGTCAGTTGGCACAGAAAAGAAACGACTGGCGTGCTTTGTTGAACTCGGCCAAAATCGCTTAGGCGGTTACAGCGCCAAATAAGAAGAAGAACAAAATCGCGGTTTAAAACTTGCACTCATTTTATTAAAATTTCATGAGGCATGTAACTGCATATCCTATAATTCAGATTAAAAGTTGAAAATTTTTATGGAAATGTTGCAAGTTTGAATTATGTACATATATACATATTTGGTTTTGCTTAAAGCATGAAAAGTGTTTTTATAAAAAATTAACTTGAAAAACATTGTAGATATTTGAAAAAATCACCATGCACCCAGTTTTGATCGCCAGTGTATGTACATACATAACAAATATATGTATGTACACAGGGGCGCACCCAGGAATATATTTTAGGGGGGGGTTTATATTTCTGAAGATATATCACCGGAAAATACTGAAAATTTGCTTCAGATAATACCCCCTTTAAAATACATTTATGCAAGTTTTATGTAAAGTATGTAATAAATAAATAAACGTTTTAAAATTCATAAGCTGCACTTTATTTACAGATTAACAGAACTCAAACGCTTTTAACCGACTTCAAAAAAAAGGAAGGTTATCATCTCGCCGGAATACATAACTTTGGACCACGTGAACCGTGAATTCACGGTACCTCTAAATTTGAATATGAGAATTGAAGTCGGTTGTGTTCTTTCCTTAAAAACTACTTGTTTAGTAAAAAGTTCTATAAACTCAAGATGCGCTCAACTTTCAAAAGTACCT
>NW_023472858.1:0-3960 GCF_013731165.1 Rhagoletis pomonella
GTTAGCAAGCTGTTTATTTTTGCGAATCGTACTGATATTATCAATGTGAGAGCTTGTGAGAAAGTTTGTTGCTCTGGACGTATTTCAGTGAAATTTGGAACGAACACCCGGATTAACATATACAGCCCAATTCTGAATATTCCCGAGGATTTCATTTCTCGCGGATTTTACTTTTCTCGAGAATAAAATCCTCCTATTCGAAACTGCCAGGGAGCAGCATTTTCCCCGAAAATTTGGGAGCAGGAAATTTGAACTTTCGAAGAGCTGTTTGACAGTTATTTTGACGGCTCAACTCCCGCCATTTAATTTGCGTGTTTTACACATAAAAGAGTATTTCAGATTAAAGTTGTTAATAAATTAGTGCGCGGAAATTTCAAATCTGTGTTTTAAATTAAAGCTTAATCTTTTAACTACACGGGTAAGTTGAAAGATTTTAATTTAGATCGCGCGTTTTCTTGTAATAACCCGAAATAAGTGGGCAAATAGGATAAGAGTACCCTTTGCTAAGTCCAGTTGCCACTGTAAATTTTGGAAGCCACATTATTAATAAACTACTGCTCCGGAAATTTAAATATTAGTGCTAAATTAAAATCTAGTCTTTTAACTACACATGTGAGTTGAAATATTTTGATTTCAATCGCGCGTTCCCATGTAATAAACCAAAATAACCTAGCTTCCATTAGGCTTATTAAGATTTCTACCTACATACATATTTCTCATTTGTTGTTTTGGACCTAAAATGAAAGGTTTAAACGTTTTATTACCCCAAATTTCCTTTAAATTGTAATTAACTTACATTTTTGTAGCAGTTCCCTTTTAAAATACCGGTGAAAATTCTCCCAGAATAACGAAATCAATTCTCCTCCTTTTTGACATTCGTAATACCTACTTATTTCCCGAAATACATTTTCCCTTTTTCGAAGATCGTTTAGAATAGGAGAATAGGGAAAAGAGGAAAAATCCTCAGGGAATTTTCATTCATGATAAAAGGAAAGAGAAATGAGGAAAAATTCCTAGGGAGTTTCTATTCAGAATCGGGCTGATATGATATGCTTTTAAGAAAGGTGCCACCTTTTGCTCAAGATGAAATCAAGTGGGTGTCGTACCAAAGGAGTCCAAAAACGATTTATTTCGAAATGGTTTCAAACCCTGGTCAAAGCAACATCGCAAAAAATATAGAAAAAGGTTTTTTCTTAACAGCGGTAGTCCCTCGGCAGGCAATGGCAAACCTCCGAGTGTGCCATGAAAAACAGCTTCCCATAAAATTCAATCGTTCGGAGTCGGCGTAAAACGGTAGGTCCCTCCGCTTTGTGTGACAACATCAAGGCGCACGCCACAAGTCGGAGGAGAAGCTCGGCCAAACACTAACACATGTGTAAGCGCCAATCTATTATTATAATATTATTACTAATTAACAAGTTTAATCTGTTAACGTAGTTTCTAAATATTCTTGAAGTGAATTGCCACCTGTTTAGAAATTAAAATCAATTTATTTAACGACTTAAATTAGTTGTGTTTAATGAGCTGCTCTAGGTTACGCCAGGTTAAGATATCTCACAAAATTGTGTTTCATGAGGATTCTTCTTGCTCTAACTTACTCTAGTTTTTGTTTCATGAGCCTGCGCTAAGTGGAACTAGAGTAACTTAGAGCACGATTTTCTGCACCAACTTTTTTGATGGAGTAACTTAGAGCAAGCAACCATTTTGAGAATTTCTGCCTGAAAAGTGTTTCATGAGATTTGTAATCTGAGTTGCGCTAACTTGCTCTATTGTTTTTTTGACATCTGCTCGATTCTCCTCTAACTTGAGTTGCTCTGAACTTTTTTCAGTCTCATTAAACACAACTAAATACTAATTATTTAAATAGACATAGGTGCCAAATGAGAGCTTTAAGCTTGCGTTGCCTTTCCTATATGTATGTACGCTTTTGTTTCGCTTATTACGTCGAAATAGGGTTGTTAATCACAATGAGACTATCGATGTTTCGAAAAATTACATCGATGGTAGTTCGATGTATCGAATTAAAACATCGATGTTTTTACCTGAAGAAAATCACCCGAAAATTTTTATTCCGCCCATAGTAAATGCATGGAAACCAAAAGTGAAAAGTGAATCGGTTCGGGGAAAATGAAACTCATGATAAGGCTGATTAATTATTATTTGGAATTTATGAATTTATTAAAGGAACTTATTTGTGCATGGTTACATGAAAGTATTTATTTATCAAACGCTCGCTAAAAATTTTTAATCGTTAGAATCGGAAGAAATCGTTAAAAATGAGTAAAGAAACACCTCCGATGGTTTCAAAACATCGATGTTTTGACTTGACATCGGATTCATAAAAACTTCGATGTTTGAAGCCACCACCACGATGGTCGATGCTCGATACATCGATGCTTCTTACATCCCTATGTAGGAAGGGGTGCGCCAAAAATAATCAGCCTTACACTGAGTTTAATTTTCCTCTAAACGGTTCATTTTTCACTTTTGGTTTACATGTATTTATTATGGGCGGATACAAGTTTTCGGGTTAATTTTTTTCGGTCGAAACTCAGGATAACGCACAATGCTTTTCACATATTGACGTTCTTAAAGGATGACACTTTTGTTTACAAGTACTTTTATTGTTTAATATTCAGCCTTATCATGAGTCTCATTTTTCCCGAACCGGTTCACTTTTCGCTTTTGGTTTCCATGTATTTACTATGGGCGGAATAGAAATTTTCGGGTGAGTTTTTTTCGGGCGATACTCGGGATAAGGCAGATTATCTAATTTTACAAAAAAAAAAAATTATATGGAAATACCATAAATCGCGGGCTTATGAGGATAATTGTTAAGAGTATTACAATCACTACTGGCGCTGTTAAACAGACGGTCAAATGACCATCGTATTTCTTTGACTGAGTTGTGTTTCTTAGTTCTATTTTTTACTACGTTTTATATTTCAGTTATAAAGGGTATATGTATATTTTTTCATGTTAAAAGCAAACAAAAACAAAAAAAGGGTTGTTAGCAATAAGTTTATTCCACTAATTTGTACACATAAGTGTACAAAAATTGAGCGGCTTAAAGCAACAAATTGTTGACAAAATTAGCAAATTTTTTGTATTACCAAAATATTCGGAAACCGCTCGAATGATTTTTTTTTTCTTTAGTCAAAAACTTAAGTTTTTTCCTTTCGTTTGTTATATGGAAAGTATTGGTTGATATCTGCTAAGTATCTTTATTTGATTCAAATATATGGGCATAAATGAGCTTTCATACAAACAGGTTGAAATTTACCGTTATAGAAAAGTGGGCTTAAATTAAGTCAGATTTCAATAATTTTAAATGTTTTGCCTTGATGAGACAAGCACAATAATTATACCGAGCTTGGTACAAATTGATCCCGCCCATTTTCCAAATTATATTATAAGCGTATTTTTTGCTAATGAATTATTGCAAACATCGATTGTGAATAAATTAGCTTCAGTATTTACTAATTTATCGAAGCTTTCGTATTTCTCTAAGTTACCGTTATATGGGATGCGGGCGTGGTTATTGTCCGATTTTTAAAATTTTCGGCCGTTTGGTATGTTTTGTCAAGATCAACAACTGTACCAAGTTCGGCGGAGCGGTTCCCAAGATATGTACATGTAATCATAAGTGAGCGTGGCTACGCCCATTTTCCAGAAATATAATATATAACACTCAGCTCACACAAGTAAATAGTTAAAAGTACTCTCAAAATCATTAGAATCTACTTAAAAAAGTAATTAAATAGTATTTATACATAAAAAAAATAACGTGTATACGCATTGTTATAATTGCTTGATGTCGAGCATGTAGAAATTTCCGTTTCCCCATATACTTGTTGTCTCCATTCTAATGTTTCCGTTTCGTCACCATTTTGAATGTTTCGAGATTCGAATGCAACATAACAGCTGCCGCGCTTTTCACAAGCCATCTGGCAACATTGC
>NW_023472859.1:0-3959 GCF_013731165.1 Rhagoletis pomonella
CGCTGCCGTTGTTCTATAGCCAGACATAGGCGACGTCAGTGAGCCGCTTGGCCTTGAATTCCCACAGGTAACTTGGAATATGCAACACACTGATTTCACCACCGTGTGAAATGAAATTATGCTGACACCGCTGCAATGCCTAATGCATTGGCTCCGTTATACTAATGGTTGCGTAAGCATTAGCCAGAGGTACTAACTGTGGCCGACGGTTCCCATAGGTGTCTGATAACGTTGTGCAATATTGCTATTGCATGATATGATCAAATGCACTTGGCCTTGACAAAGGTGTATGATGTCAATTATGTTGTGAACCACAATTATGCTGACATGGCGCACGTGTATTGCTGGACTGTGGGAATGCAACATGTTGGGTGACGGCGGATGTGTTAACTCTTCCCCCTTCAAAGATCTGCGTCCCGCAGATTAGATGGACGTTCTTCGGCTTTTGAATTAGCCTTGTTGTCAATGTTCAATGTAGGTAGGTGTATCTTCGCCGTCATCCTTCTCCAAATATGCCAAAGGGATAACATTAGTATGACTAACACCAACCCTTCGGTGAACGCAAACCAATTGGTTTTCTCCGTGAGGTATCCCAGGAGCTTTATATTATGGACTGTCATCCCGTGTATCAGGTTAAGGTTCATTACCACACTGCGGTTAGTGACGCTGGCCAAGATTGGTGGAAGCACCTGTACTACAGATCTACTAGTACTCGAGTAGTTTTTGCCATTGATTGCTACGGTCTCATTGTCCAACTAGAGGATATAAGAACCATTAAGTGTATTTGAATTGTTACCTGATTTTACAATCCCTATAAAATTGTCAAGGAAAATGGTATCATCCTTGATGTTTTCAACAGTGGAATCGTTACAGGTGGCGTAAGTACAACTTGTTTGTCCTCCCTTGAGAAGACGAGTCAGGCAACTAGATTCTGGTAGCAGGTCGAGTGATTTCCCTTCGCAGATCATGGTAGCAGATAATTGCAAGCAGTGTTCCTTGATGCCGAATGTCTGATGTTTATTGGTCAGGATTGTTTGATATACCAATTCCACTCGGACGCCGTTCTGTATGTTAGCTCTTGCGATCAGGTGATTAAATCTAGCTTCTGTGACCTTTGGTAGGGACAACACGTATAAGAGGAGTGTGTTGTTGGTGTAGATCGATGGTTTGCTATATTCAATGGCTTCGATGGCGTTGCTGTATGGAAGAACGTCGATCTCACTGACAAGCGGGTTAACTTCCTCTATACTCAGAAGATTGGTGTTGACGACTCCTGCCTTAGCCATCTGACTAGCACGGATCAGTTCGTTGACGTCTTCGTTCAGGATAAAGATTTTATGCTGTCCAAGTTCCTCTTGTTGATCACATCATTGGTGGCGACCACAATTCCATTGAGCCTCTGCAATCACTGATTAGTTTTCTTAAAAATTTCATCATTCACCTTGTAGTGCTGCTCGTTCTTTTTATTAAGGGAATTTTCGTTTCGGAGGACCTCCTCCCAGTCCGTAGCATCAGGTGAGCCCGCAATCCATTTACAAGGTGACCCAATCCAGTTAATAGAACGTTTTAATCTGGCCGTCTCGTGACCTCTTAGTTCGTTTAAACGTGTGCGGATTCTGCCTAGCTGGAATAGTAGTATCTCTGTAGATGCTGTTGTTTCGTTTAAGGTAGTTATTGCCCACTCGAGCCGATTTGTTGCCAGTTCGTATCGTTCAAAATTTACCACATGAATTAGCTTGAAGTGTCCATCGATGATCCATCCATACCCATCTCGTATGGTTACTAGGGGGGAGTCTATCTTGAATAGGTCATATGGATGCGCAATGGCGCAGAGGCACGTGCTACGGATTAGATTAATAAATTAGTCTACTAATGGTTTATTACCCATACCCACGTTATAATAGTGACTCTATACAATTCAAAGTCTTAATTATAAAATTCGTCTTAGCCATATCCTTTTTACATTATTATATTTTTTATTCTACTCAAAGTCTTAATTCTAAATTTCGTCTTAATCATATCCTTTTCCTCTTAACTATTCTGCTCATTTAACTAGTTACCTAACTTTATGTTTTTAATTAACCTAAGATTCTTATTCTAGTTTTGAGTTGCATGGGGTGAGAAATGATAGAATTGAGAGATTTGCATGTTTTTTTGTTATTGTTTATTTTCTTTGGGAACCCAGTACTGAAGTAGGTAGTTATGTTAATTGCTAATTAATTAGTGGTAAGTGATTAATGTGAAAAATGATGTTAGTTCTAGTAGTAAATTTCATGCAATCTTTTTTCCCATTTTTTTGTGAGAATTCACTTTTCCTCTTTTTTATTTTTTTTATTTTTTTTATTTATTTTTTGTTTGTTTTGCATTTGTATTTGCATCATATTTGCATTTTTTTTATTCTTCGTTCAATTTTTTATTTTTTGGCGCTTTCGCGCGAGATGTATTCTTGTATATATTTGTTACTTTTGCGTACTTATTTAGCAGAATGTGTATTTATAGTACTTTTCATCGGACTATAGGTATTATTTGTCTATGGAAGGCCGCGGGACCAACCCTTTTAGTCATAAGCGTTTATAATAGCAAATGACCTACGCATGGCACGGGTGGCTTCACGCAAATAAGCAGAAGATTACCGTGGGGGAGTTGAACCACCTCGAATCTGACATCTCACACCACTGAGCGAGGTGGAATTGAACCACTATGACTTCATCGACTACAAACGCATAAACGCTTGCATTCCGAACCGCCGGATTCTAGTACTCTTAAGCTTCTTATTAACCTTTTTTCTAATGTTATCTTACACATTTTTTATATCTGCTTTGTGGAATTTTTTCCCACTTTCAATTACTATTGTCGCATTTCTATTTTCTGCGATTGTTTCTTTTTTAAATAGAGGCTTTTGTTTCCCCTTTATTTGTCTGTTTGCTATGAACAGAGTATCGCCACTCTTATATTCTTTGGGCGGCGAGCGTTTTGAATTGATCCTTGCATTTCTAGCTTCTTGCTCATGTAGTAACAAAGCTTTGATATTCTCATGCGTTTGATCCCTAAAGTCCCTTAAGCCTTGGTCGTTTACCCTAGCTGTTCTGTTAAAGAATATATCTACCGGTTTCCTTTTTGTTATGGAATGGATGGTATTGTTGTACCTATCTACGACTCGCTACCCTCTCTTTGGGAGTCATCCTAGGAAAGTCGTTAGATATGCACCGATAAATTTCATTCATGGTTGAATGTAACCTTTCTACCTGGCTATTGGATCACTCCGTTGTGTGGGCGTCTGGTAAATTTCAATCCCGAGAGATCTAATGTAATTGAGAACGAGTGGAGTTAGGAATCCCCTCTCATTGTCCATGACCAAGATTTTTGGCGCGGAAAAATAATGTAAAACTTCAGTGAGTTTCCTTCGGATACAAAAGGACGACTGATTTTTGATAGCGAATAATTTTCCGAATTTTGAAAACATGTCTACTCAGCTCAGAAACTTCTGTTTTCCAATCTCAAAAATATCCGTGTGATCTCGCATGGGTAGCTGGGAATCGGTGCCGGCTGAAGGTGAGGCTTAGCCGGATGCCTGTCATATTTATTAAGCTTACACACTTCGCACTGCCTAACATAATCCCTAATTTGTTTTGACATACCTGAAAAGTAGTACTTTTCTAGAATCGGCTCTCTATTTTCCTTCGGATTCCTGTGGGCTCTGTGACGCTCTTCCTCGATTATATCGAAAATTCTATCAGGGATGGTCACGTCTTCCACTAGGCGCTGAGTTATGCTGATCCTATACCAGTGGAAATTATTAGCATACACGTTTTGCAATAATTGGAGAAATCCCTCAGGAATTTTTATGCCATTTATAACATTAGGATTAAGGCATTCTTTGAGAATTGGAATAACGTTTGAACTGTCGATATTTGGTAAAGAAATAAAATATCTACGGTAGCCATGATGCTGTTGCTCAT
>NW_023472860.1:0-3959 GCF_013731165.1 Rhagoletis pomonella
TTTTTCCTCTCCTGTAAAATTTTTAAAATGGGACTTAGCAACTTTTCGCTCTAAGCTAGCGATATGTATGTACATATATGTTCATGTCTATAGTATGTACATATATATGATCGGGCGGATATACATATGTACATAAGTTTATATCTGTCCGATTAAATGTTGTGTGTTGGCGCAGCTGGTGCTAGGCTTAATCGATTGCACCTTAGTACCTGACGCGCGCTAAATGTGGAAAGAACAACGGCTCGGAAAAAAGTTCAAATCGCTTACGAACTAAGTTTTAAAAGATTTATTGAAATTCCAACGAGCAGATTTTATAGAAGCGGCATCTGAGAAAGTCTATAATCACAACTGCATTAATTTCATACAATTCTTACATGTTTTACATACATAGGCTAAACCTAAGATCTGTGCGCATGCCGTATGCGCTTGCGGAAGCAATTAATAACTGAACTGTCGTCCTATATTCGAAAAATTTCTTTCGGTAACAATTTTACAAGTGCAAAATCGAAATAGTTAACTGCGATTCTTTGGTGAATTCGATTTTTTGTCTCACAAATATTTTCTCTGAAACTATGTATTATATTGTGCTCGATAACAGCTGTATACATATTTAGCTCATTCAAGTTTTTACGGGAGATATAAAATAAATAGCTGGTGGTATTTAAAATAAAATCATTTTGGAATACACGTCTTTAACATAAAAACAATAAAACTGAAATAATAAAACAAAATAATTATCAACTTCGCGGTTGGGTAGATAAAGCCTCCCTTCCTCCATTGCTCAAATGTCGTTGACATCCAAACTGATACTTGTTTAGTTAACGGTTTGTCGTATCACACATTTTGCGATCGAACAATAAGTGGTTCAAATCTGGAATTTAATGTTCATAATTCACTGGAGTCCTTATTTTTGAAACAATATGATTATTTTTTTTTAATGAAAGCTTACAAATTTCATAAAAGGCCCGATGAGACGGATTTTCGATTTCTTATTTTTTAACCGACTTCAAAATAAAGGAGAAGGTTATCAATTCATTGAAATATTTTTTTTTTTATGTTACGTTATGTTACCGTATAACTTTCGACCACGTTGATCGATTTCTATAACTCTTTTTTTTAAGGAAATGTTTTACCTCAGAGGTGGTCCCATACTAATTTGGTTTAGATTGGATTATTGTATCATGAAGAAATTAACGATAATCTTTAATTTTTATATGAGAATTGAAGTCGATTTTATTTTTTGCTTGAAAATTACTTGTTTATATCAAATTTTTTAGTGAAAAGTACAGACAAAGTAGCAATATTGAAGAACAAAAACTAGTTGAAAATAATTGGAGAGTTCTCCTGAAACGAAAAAAAATTCGCAAGCAAAATCGAAATATGTCAAAAAAAATTCGCGAAAATTTATTTCTTTAATCTTTATAAAATTTTTAGTTATACAGATTTGCAGATCATTAAATCTTGGTACTCGATTAGATTAGATTTAGAGAAGAGAGCAGATCATATAGTTGCCGCGACCGAAACGATCTATTTTAACAAACCTATATTCAGCTACAGGTCATCTTTGATCCACATAGTGCTAAGAAACCTCGCGAGATTCTTTGGCTGAATGCCATTTGGGTCGTGTGCTTCTAGGTACGGTGATCCTAGGAAGCGAAGTGTGATCCTGGTGACGGCTAAGCAGTGGCTCATAATGTGCTCTGCTGTTTCCAGTTTTTCGTTGCACAACCTACACTGGTCAGAGAGTTAACAGCTCCAATGTTTGGCAAGTTTTCAATTACCCTGCTGTGGAAGGTAAGGAAGGCTGACTCCACTTTGTCCTGGTATCCGTATGAGGTATTCCCAGTTCCTGGAGGCGATAAGTATTAACAACTGAAGACAGTCCCACACCAGCTTTGAGGTTCGATTGAATATAGATGTGTTTTTTTGGTTGCCCCACTTTCTACATACTGCCTCAGACATAGTTCAATAGCGTAAACCTCGGCCTGAAAGACAGAGTTACCTTGCCTCATGCTTGTGAAAAGGAGCCATCTGGGTTGTATGCCGTAGACTTTTGCTCCGACGCCGTGGTCAGTCTTGGAGCCGTCAGTATAGTTACCAGATGGGTCGTTCGTTACTGCAGTTGTTTCTGTTGCCGAAAAAGACCTTGAAGTTTTGTGTGAAGTTAAATCTCGGAATGCACATATTTTAAATCCCAAAAAGTCCCACCTTACGGCCAGGCCTAGGGGCCCGTGATTTTCAGCCCGAGCTTTCTCTCGACGGCTCTGCGTACATACCCCTTGCCAGTTTACTGGCTCTTGTCATCAAGTATAACTCCTAGATATTTTACCTCTTTGGAGAAGTGTATCTTTTTACCTTGAATAAATGGTTCTACTAATTTGTCCCTTTTCCTGTAGAAAATGACTATTCTGGTATTCTTGGGGTTTCCGTTTAACCCATTGCTACTGCACCAATTTGCGATTATGTTCAGAGCATGCGGTAAGAGTTTGGAGATAGTGTCTTCGAACATGCCTCTAATTAGTATAACAATATCATCCGCATAACACAGAAATTTTAGTATAATAAAGAACAGTTTTCCAGTGGCTAAAGATTTGCGTGGATTTCAACACTGTAAGCTAAAAAAAAGCTCTTAAAAATTAACTCGAACTCTTAGCCACTTAAAACTTGCACTTTAATAAAATCTAATGATCTATTAATCTGCACACCTTAAATTATTAAAACAATTAATAAGAAATATTCAACAACTTTATTGGTCTTGAGGCCGTTAATAATGAACATTTTTGTGGAAAAGCTCAATAAAATTGTTGAATATAATTGTTATAGGGCCATAAATAACCAAAAAAAAACAAAACAAATTTAAAAGGAAATTTAATTTTGGTGAAATTTTAATTATTTTCAACAATTTTTTATTATGTAAGATTCATTAACTGGAACAGGAGAATAGTTTCTTCCAAATTGCTACTTTTACTGTACTGTGCCTCTGTAAAATCAAAAATATAGCTCACCTGGTCTCTTGCAAATTTTATAAGCCTGAACATTTTTGCAGTTTGTAATAAAAACAACAATGTTTTCAAATTTTCAATCACACATATACATACATTCTCACTTTCAGTCTCAAACACAGTATACAGTAAACCAGCCATTGACAATATGCTTATTTGAAAATTAATACATGAAATATTGTGAATGTATAGGATTTTTTTGTCATTAACCCATAGGCAACGACTCATGTAAGAGTACCCACAAATGTTTGTTGATATATTTGAAATGTAAATTTGAACAGCAAAATTCGTAAAAAAATAATTAAACAAAAATATTTAATTAATTAAATTAAGTTAATTAAATTATTAAAAAAATAACTCTAGTAGATAAAAAAAATTAAAAATAGAAATAATCTCATTACCGGTGAGTAGGATTACACTGGAACAAATTAAAGCTTTAATTTTTAGTTGTTGAGTTTTTCCTTCCGTTAATTAAATTAATTAAAAAAAGTTAAAATAAAAAATAGTAAGAATTTTAAAAATATTTGAAATAAAAAAATAATAAATAAACAAGTAAGAAAGTCTAAGTTCGGGCGGAGCCGAACATTAAATACCCGGCGCAAGTATTAAATATATGTTTTTTCAACCCTCCGAAACCTTCCGCTAGATGGTAAGACGAGGTGTATCAATTTTGAATAAATTAGCGTCCTTCAATTTCGAAATATTGAAGTTTCAAGCATTTCTTAAATTTACCGTTATATGTGAATCGGCCGTTATTTTAGTCCGATTTCAATAATTTTCAACGTTTTGCTTACACGTGGCAAGTAGTATAACTATACCGAGTTTGGTAGAACGGTTACCGATATACTTATATTTGATCATAAGTGGGCGGTGCCACGCCCATTTTCCAAAATTTTACCATAAACGTATTTCTTGGTAAAGAATTGTTGCAAGCATCAATTTTGAATAAATTAGCTT
>NW_023472861.1:0-3958 GCF_013731165.1 Rhagoletis pomonella
GGCGGAATAATTGCCAAGCACTCGGTGTTTAGCATCGATCAGTTCATATGAATTCGAACCAAGTTTCCGTGAAACATAGGCTCTAATTTTTGGTGGGGCTAGTTTTTGTACATAGCCCTCTCCGGCCACGGACTGTTTAGGATTGGGAATGTACACTTCCGAGCCCATCTCGAAATGGCGTTCTCTTTTGCGGGTCAATGCCCGTTGCGGGGTTTGTTGATATTGTTCGAACTGTTTATCTCGAATTTCATCACCCAGAACTTTACGCTGTTCCAAATCCTGTGTATGGTATGGATTTACATCCAATAATAATTTATATTGGAGTGCAATGGGGTATAGTCATTGCGCTGGGTATGCAGTTACAGTTGCATGGCTATACTCAATCCCGACCCTTGCGTCCTCGTTCGCGCACTCTGGGCAACGTGAGCAATCCATGTGCGAGATGCGGTAACCAATCCGAGTGGAGCCTTGGGTCACGGCAGAAAGAGAGGAAGCTTCGGTGGGGCCACTCTGACTTATTCGGTTTAAGGGCTGACTGAAGCCTGCAGCGTCTGTTCACCAGTAGGTGCGGCTGCAAGCTGGTGTCTGCTTGGAGCAAGCGGCTCGCTATATAAACGTGTATTTGGTTGCGAAACCACCCCCGTCCCAGCAATGGGTTGTGCGCTGGGCTTGGGACCCGCCACGTAAAAACCACTTCCAGTGAAGAAGCAAGGCAAAGCCTCGGATGAGACCCCCCCCTTATGATGACGACCACGGCAAACGTTTAAAGGACTACGATTTGAGGGTATGCACCTGGAATGTCCGGACCCTTAATGGGGAAGGTGCCTCTGTCCGGCTGGTTGATGTCCTCGTAAGGACAAAACTGACATAACCGCCATCCAAGAAATGCGTTGGACGGGGCAAGGCAAACAATATCTGGGGCCTTGCGACGTCTACTACAGCTGCCATGTAAAGGAGCGCAAATTCGGAGTTGGATTTGTGGTGGGAGAGAGACTCCGTCGCCGAGTACTGTGGTTCACCCCGGTGGACGAGCGTCTAGCCACAATCCACATCAAAGCGAGATTCTTCAACATCTCGCTCATCTGCGCCCATGCCCCGACGGAAAAGAAGGATGAGGCTTCCAAGGATCTCTTCTATGAGCGCTTGGAGCGCACTTACGAGCCCTGCCCCTTCATGATATCAAAATCGTGCTTGGCGACTTCAATGCCAGGGTGGGCAAAGAAGGGATCTTTGGAACCACCGTCGGAAAATTCAGCCTCCACGATGAAACGTCCAACAACGGATTGAGGCTGATCGACTTCGCCGGGGCCCGAAACATGGTAGTATACAGTACTAGGTTCAGGCATAAAAAGATCCATCAAGCTACCTGGCTGTCTCCGGATCGAAAAACGAGAAACCAAGTCGATCATGTTGTGATAGACGGAAGGCACGCTTCCAGTGTTTTAGACGTACGCACACTCCGAGGCCCAAACATCGACTCTGACCACTATCTTGTTGCAGCCAAGATACGCACCCACCTCTGTGCAGCAAAAAATGTGCGCCCAAATATGCAAGGAAAGCTTAACGTCGAAAAGCTGCAATCACAACAGACAGCCAGCGCTTTCGCTACTCGACTCTCACACCTGCTCTCAGAGAGCACTCTTCAACAAACCGACATATGCGAGCAGTGGAATCACATTTCCCGCTCACTAAGTACCGCCGCCGAAGAAGTAGTCGGATTTCAGCGAGCCCGAAAGAACAACTGGTACGATGAGGAGTGTCAGGAAGCTGCAGAGAAAAAAGATGCCGCCTACAGGGCCACGCTGCGATCGGGCGCAACGCGCGCTATGTGGGACCGCTATAGGGATCTGAAGAGGGAAGCGAGACGTATTTGCCGCAACAAGAAGAGAGAGGCAGAAATACGTGACTGCGAAGAGCTTGAAATGCTGGCCGACAGGAGGAATGCCCGAAAATTTTACCAGAGAGTTAGTCGACTTACGGAAGGTTTAAAGACCGGGGCGCACTCCTGTAAGAACAATAATGGCGACCTAGTAACTGATGTCCAGAGCGTACTTAAATTATGGAGGGAACACTTTTCCGCCCTACTAAATGGTAGCAGCACGGAAAGTTGTGGAGAAGAAGAACCCGAGCCCACAGTCGATGATGACGGAGTCGACGTTCCACCGCCTGACTATGACGAGGTACGTATAGCAATAACGCGGCTGAAAAACAACAAAGCCGCTGGAGCTGACAGCCTGCCAGCTGAGCTTTTGAAGTATGCATCAACTCTTGTGCAGAATATGGTCAGATGAACGCATGCCCGACGACTGGAATTTAAGTGTGCTCTGCCCAATCCAAAAGAAAGGTGACCCCGCCATTCGGGCCAACTACCGCGGGATCAGCCTTCTAAGCATAGGCTACAAGGTCTTATCGAGCGTATTGTGTGAAAGACTGAAGCCCACCGTCAATGAACTGATTGGGCCTTATCAGTGTGGCTTTAGACCTGGCAAATCCACCATAGACCAGGTATTCACAATACGCCAAATCTTGGAAAAGACCCGCTAGAAAAGGATCGACACTCACCACCTATTTGTCGACTTTAAAACCACTTTTGACAGCACTAAAAGGAGTTGCCTATACGCCGCTATGTCTGAATTTGGCATGCCCTCAAAACTCATACGGCTGTGTTAAATGACGTTGAGCAATACCACCAGCTCCGTCAGAATTGGAAAAGACCTCTCCGAGCCGTTCGCCACAAAACGGGGTTTCAGACAGGGCGACTCCCTTTCATGTGACTTCTTTAATCTGATATTGGAGAAGATAATAAGAGCTGCAGAACTGAACCGCTCAGGAACAATTTACTACAAGAGCGTGCAATTGCTGGCTTATTCCGTTGACATCGAGATCATCGGTAACAAAAACCGCGAAGTCTGTTCTGCCTTTTCCAAGTTGGATAGGGAAGCAAAGCGCATGGGTCTGGTGGTAAACGAGGACAAGACGAAGTATCTCCTGTCATCAAACAAACAGTCAGCATATTCGCGCCTTGGCACCCACGTCAGCATTGAAATCCAACGTAGAATCACTCTTGCCAACAAGTGCTACTTTGGACTGAGTAGGCAATTCAGGAGTAAAGTCCTCTCTCGACGTACGAAAACCACGCTCTATAAGTCACTCATCATGTCCGTGCTGGTATATGGCGCAGAAGCATGGACAATGACAACATCCGATGAGGCGGCTCTTGGGGTGTTTGAGAGAAAGATTTTGCGGAAGATTTACGGTCCTTTACACGTTGGCGACGGCGAGTACCGCAGACGATGGAACGATGAGCTGTATGAGCTTTACAACGATATGGACATAGTGCAGCGAATAAAAGTACATCGGCTCCGCTGGCTTGGTCATGTCGTTCGAATGGACACCGACGCTCCAGCTCGGAAATTATTCAACTCGGAACCCGCTGGTGGTAGCAGAGGAAGAGGGAGGCCCCCACTGCGATGGAAAGATCAGGTGGAGAAGGACTTGGCTTCACTTGGCGTTTCCAATTGGCGTCAGTTGGCACAGAGGAGAAACGACTGGCGTGCTTTGCTGAACTCGGCCAAAATCGCTTAGGCGGTTACAGCGCCAAAAGAGAAGAAGAAGAAGAATAATTTATATTCGTTTCCATCTTTCACATATTCACGACCAGTGTGCAGGAAATATGGCGTGTAGCCCGTGGCTGAATGCACTGAAGTGTTAATATCATGAGGAGGAATGTTCAAGAAGGTCAGCCATGTGAGCACGTAATCCAAGTTTAATGCTTTTGTTTGTCGCCTCGACCTGATTGGCTTGTGGATGGTACAAAAGCGTTTTCATGTGTTTGATTTTATAATCGGCGCAAAGCTTTTCGAAAGTTTGACTGATGAATTGAGTACCATTATCTGATTTAATGAGTCCGAGGCAGCCATTCACCGTGAATATATGTCGAAGATAATTGACTACGGAT
>NW_023472862.1:0-3958 GCF_013731165.1 Rhagoletis pomonella
TCAATCAGAGCAGCAGCAGCATAATTTCAATATTTCAATAGTATAACCACGGTTGCCACTTTGGTACAATTGTACCAAATATGGGCTTTTTTATCCCATTGGGCCTTTGAACCTTTTTTGTTTGTTTTGTGCTTTTTTTAAGCAACTGTCTCTAACCGCTCATTTGGAGTTGGCGAGAGCTATCCGTTTGTCAGAAATATGCAGCACTCGCTGCAGCTGTTCTGTTTGTTCTGTTAATTGTTATCGCCATACTGCAGTGGAATTCTGACAATGAATTTCTGGAAAATTTTTGAGTATGCAGTTTTATAGGCCGTTTAATTTTAGTAAAACAATGTGCAAGTTTCATGTCGCTAAAAATTACTTTTGAATTTTTTAAATTTTTTTTTGTGGCGGGTGTTGCGCGTTGTCTTCTATATAACGCATAATCAAAATCGATTTTTATATGGAAGAAAACGCGCAACACCCTCTGCGCTGAATGCGAACTCGAGGTTTGAAAAAAAAAATTGATTCTTCAAAGTTATCTAGAGGTCATGCCAATTTCGTCTCTAGGTCAAATTCAGAAGAATGGTATTGAATTTTCAGGTTTTTCAACGAATTTTCCCCTACTTGACCTTCAAGTGACCTCGAACCTGATGTGATGGAGACTAACAGGCTTCGGATTCATATTAAGGTCGTCGAATACCATAGGAATATAGAGGTTTGGTGCAATATGCAGAAACTTTTTTTTTGTAAACCTGTGTAATTAATAAAACAAATTTTTCATGAAAATAATTGTGAATATTTTATTACAACAAGGTGTACACTACCATTTGACACTGCCTGTGTATGTATGTATTTTTGATGGACTGCAAAAATGGTACATTTTATTTTATTTTGGGCCTTTTTACTTGAATATTGTGGTACACGAAATTCTGATGAAGTGGCAACCGTGAGTGAATTTCATAACATGCAATGCTGTTTTTTCTCACATTAGCCCATCGCAGTCGGAACTTCTAGGGTGGCCTTTGTACCACATACGATCGATTCATAATTTCTATGCTAATATTTAATAACCACATTAGCCCAGAGGCAGACTTTAGTATAATAAAATATTCACTTCAGAGTAGTCACAGACTATTATCCATAAACTATAATTGGGATTAATTAGTCACATCGTATCTCATACGGGTATAACTGGGGAGACTAACTAGTCCGCCACTCATCTCTTACGGATATATGTAACGTTACAATTATAGCAGGTTATCCACTTTCAGGTGTAAACATCTCTTTTAAGTCTACTTGCAGATGAAAAAAAAATTAATGGCGAAATTCAAGCTAATTGATAATTTGCTTTATATTTTTTACACAATTTGGCGAATAAATCTGATATAACTTGACGTATCTTATCCTTGAATTGCTCGGCGCAGCTAAGCTACAATGTCGTATCTAGAAATTACAATTCTGGGAATTTCTCGCGAAGTAAAGCCAAGTCTTGTCTTTGAAGCCAGAACTAAAGCGTTAAATTCAGACCAAAAAAAGTCAGTTTCATGGCGATATCACGCTGAGAATTGACGGTTCCGGCGACTCCTTCTCCATGTACGTCGCTATAACTTAAGGCTGTCGTATCTTAGGACGTAGTGGCTTACGTCACGACGAGCGCGTAACCGTGTTCTCAGAAAGCCAGGTGGCCATTAGGGCCTTGGCATCTTTTACAACAAGCTCGACATTAATCAAGGAGTGTAGGAGTCTCTTCAACTCAGTAAGTATTCAGTTCGATCTAGATTTAGTTTGAGTTTCTCGTCATCGCAACTTTTTCCGGAAACGAAGCCCTAAGAGAACGCACAATTAATTAAGAAGACCCACGCCGGTTGGTTCTTACATATTAAGTCAAGGTAATTGGTATCAAAATGACATTTAGTTGCTATTTGGGCGTAAAAGTTGTTCCGCCACCATTCTAACCCAACCTAACCTAACGCAATGGCAAACATTTAGCTAAGGAAACGCCAGTTTGTATGAGACTGATATTTAATGACCGGTAGATCTTTACTTCTTCAAAGGGAAGATGGATTAACGTTTATTTATGTACATATGCACTTAAGGAACGACGTTTTATATGCAGCGTTGGCACAGTAGACAGAGTACTCGTCTAACAGACCTGAGATTTCCGGTTCGAACCTCGGTCAGCGACCACCGTTCGGGTAAAAGGTCTCTTCATAGGCAATACTCATTCAAAAGTAGTTCGCTCGTTACTTTCGACTTATTCCGGGGTCATCCCGTATTATTTGATTTTTTTACAAATGTACACACTTATATATTGTATTGTCCACCCAAGGTTCCGGACCTCCATGCGTAGCAAATACCCATTCGCATTCATTGCATTTTTATGCGTTGGAGTATTCCATGCCATTAAAAAGCTCGTACAGTTCGTCATTCCATCTTCTTTCATAAAAGTCCAGCGAATAGGGCCATAGATCTTGCGTAGAATGGATTATATGAAAGCCCTGTTTGATGAGAGATTTCCGGTTGCATACCGGGCCCAAAGTTTAAATAAAATAAAAAAATTAAATAGAATTTAAAAAATAAAAACACGTTTTAAAACTTAAATAAAACAAAAAATATAGTGCTTTTTAAAACAATAAAATCTAAAAACTAAAAAAATAAATTAAGTTAGAAAAATATTTAAAAAAGTAAAAAATAAAATAATCTCTAAAAAAATAATTGGGTTGTTCACATTTGCCTAGTTATCAGGTTATCTGGTTATGTGGTTATACTTATACTTTTCATGAGCATGAAATGGTATTATAACTTTGGTCCGATGTTTGTAAGTACCAGAATAAAAACAAGTAAGAAAGTCTAAGTTCGGGCGGAGCCGAACATTAAATACCCGGCGCAAGTATTAAATATATGTTTTTTCACCCTTCCGAAACCTTCCGCTAGATGGTAAGCCGAGGTGTATCAATTTTGAGTAAATTAGCGTCCTTCAATTTCGAAATACTGAAGTTTCAAGCATTTCTTAAATTTACCGTTATATGAGAATCGGCCGTTATTTTAGTCCGATTTCAATAATTTTCAACGTTTTGCTTACACGTGGCAAGTACAATAACCATACCGAGTTTGGTACAAATTGGTAGAACGGTTACTGATATACTTATATGTGATCATAAGTGGGCGGTGCCACGCCCATTTTCCAAAATTTTACCATAAACGTATTTCTTGGTAAAGAATTGTTGCAAGCATCAATTTTGAATAAATTAGCTTCAATCGAAGATTTTGTATTTCTCTAAATTACCGTTATATGGGATGTGGGCGTGGTTATTGTCCGATTTTAAAAAGTTTCGGCGGTTTTTTATGCTGTACCAAGGCCAACAACTGTGCCAAGTTTGGAAGAAATTGGTGCAGCGGTTACCAAGATATACACATGTAACCATAAGTGGGCGTGGCTACGCCCATTTTCCAGAAATTTATAATATTCTTATTTTTCGTCTAAAACTTATTATAAATATCAATTTTGAGTGAATAATCTCCAGTAGTTACTAAAATATCGCAGTTTTCGTATTTCTGAAAATTACCGTTATATGGGAAGTAGGCGTGGTTATTGAGCGATTTTAAAAATTTTCGGCCATTTGGTATGTTATGCGAAGGCCAACAACTGTGCCAAGTTTGGAAGAAATTGGTGCAGCGGTTACCAAGATATACACATGTAACCATAAGTGGGCGTGGCTACGCCCATTTTCCAAAAATTTATAATATTCTTATTTTTCGTCTAAAAATTACTGTAAATATCAATTTTGAGTGAATTATCTTCAATAGTTACTAAAATATCGCAGTTTTCGTATTTCTGGAAATTACCGTTATATGGGAAGTGGGCGTGGTTAAAGTCCGATTTCGCCCATTTTCAATACCAACCTACCTTGGATTAAGGGAAACCTACTTACCAAATTTCGTTGAGATATCTCAATTTTTGCTCGAGTTATCGTGT
>NW_023472863.1:0-3958 GCF_013731165.1 Rhagoletis pomonella
TCGTTCCGACTACCATTTTTATTTTACAGTTTGTTTTGATCCGACACAAGCACGCGCCTGCCTCCGCAAGCATCCCCTCTGTCTAGTGCTTATTATATTTCTGTTCCTCTTTCCATTTTGTTCTTATTTTTTCATTTTGCTTTGAACTATGGTAAATTTGCTCAAAGTGTGGTGGCACGGAAAAATTTTTGGTATGGTGGCAGCCGACACTTCTCTACCGACACCGTCGGTCGAGTGGTGCACTCGTCGACGTGTGGTGTATTTGGCCGACTGCACCCCAAAATTTCTGGCAGAAATTAGTTCACAGAGAAAATGCGCCTTCTCAGTTATAAACGTTCTCTGGTGCGGTGATTGAGTGCGATTAAATTGGTATTTATTATAAAATATACAAAGTGAAACTTGATGACAATTAGCAAAAAAAAGTTCATAAAATATGGTTTTCATGATTGAAAGTGTTTTACAATCGCATATCATTACCACGGGTCGATTTTTCAATGCCAACGTTCTGGCCACAAACGTGCACCCACTTTTCACGCAAATTTACGCCTTTTGGCAAACCAAACATACGCACAAACTTGTTCCGATCACACAGCACTTAATTTTATATCATAAATATGTAATAAACCAAAATTTATAATTAAAATCGCACACATTCAACCGCTAAAAAATCACTACGAAGAGGTAGAAGACGGTGTAAACAAAACCGAAAAACGTCAAAAACGCTACGAAAACTTTTTTCTGAAAATCGATTACAAATACAACGATGGCTGATTAGGTGATCTGTAGTCGTTGGTTCATGCTTTAAACGACGATATGTACTTATATGTATATACTATGTATTTACTTATACATACCCACATCTGTAGAACAGCAGCGGAACGGTAGCGTAGGTGTTCAATTGGAAGTTAAATTGCCTAATCTCTAATTTGGGATCTGCAATTTATGCGTCGCGCGAATGCTAAACCTAATATTGTCAGCAATAGCGTTAGTGCAAATGTACTCGTATTTGCACAGTGGTATATTTGTATATCAAAATTTACCCTATGCACATTTATGCACAAGTTTGAATATGTGCGTGTGTGTAATTATGCTACATCAATTCCAATTTAATTTTCATTCGGATATTGGCCAACTTCAATAAACCAACAACCTTCATACCGGCCACCCGCTACTCTGTATTACGTACTGCACGCACGCTTAATGGCATGCTGGAAAATTTAAAAATCGATATTAGTAAATGTTAAGCATTTGCACGTTTGTATTGGTTTTATTGCAATTGCCACAATCGCTTGCTAGGGAAAGTAAGAAAGCCAGGGGAGAGAGGCTTGCCTAAAACATTCCAGTTGGAAATGTAGTAATGCATTACATGCGTGATAATTAATATAATTTTATTTCTTTTGAGTTCTCGATAATATTATCAGCATTCTAATGTATTCATTCTCGATGTTAGGTAATGCAAAATTGAATGCTCCACTTTTCTTAGGACATCGCCTGGGGGAGATTTTCGAATGTGAAACGGGTTGTTTTACTGATTACTTTTTCGATTACTATACATTACATTTTCCCACTGGGATTGGGTGGAGTTTGTGTTTGCAATTGCTTTGTTACCTGCATTGTGCCTGCATTTCATAACGGTAAAGGTATGAATTTAGTTGACTTTACAATACACATATAGTACACATCCATACACACCAGGGAATGGCATTGGTTGATCGTCAACTGTTCATACTCATTCAATACCGCTGCTTTGTGTGACTGAGCAGCAGCGTTGGCTTAGTAGTATCGATACCTAAACGAAATTAGAGGATGACTGAACACGAGCGCATTGCGTGCTGTCTCGCAAATACAGCCACCAGAAGTGAACGATGCTTATAACTGCTCATACTGATATTGACTTCGGCAAATCTGTACTCTGAATGATCGTGCACGAAACCAGCAAACGTGGCAGTTGAACGGCTCCAAAAAGATGAGAGTCATCATTTGTTGCAGAAGTCGTTTGACTTGTTGCTGAAAATCATCTGACTTGTTGCTGTAAGCCATTTGACTTGTTGCTGAAAATCATCTGACTGTTTCTGAATGTTTTTGAACTACAGTATCATCACTTCGGCAACACGTCAACCGCGCCTTCAGCAACAAACCGAAGGCGGCGGTTTGACTTCTGCAACAAATCAAGTTAGCTAACTGCGGCATCTTGCCTTCGCCAGTCTTTCACATAAGCTGTCATGCTTTCGGCAACCGTCCAAAGCAGTATCATGCTTTTTGCAGTCGATCAAATACGGCGGTTGCTGGTTTCGTGCACGATCATTCGGAGTACAGATTTGCCGAAGTCAATATCAGTATGAGCTGTTATAAGCATCGTTCACTTGTGGTGGCTGTATTTGCAAGACAGCACGCTTTGCGGTGGTGTTCGTTCATCCTCCGTTTTTAACGTGAGTAGGCTTAAAGTCACAAAAACAGCACCCTTTGCCAATGTCTGATACACACATACACTCTATGCTCGATCGGTTTGTTGTGCCCCCTCATGTTAGCCCTTTGCCAGACGACGTTTAATGCTCTGTTAAACTAACGCCAAATACAATTTCAAATTAATTTTCTGCCATTCCACGTACACTGTATACATGTAAGGTATTTACATGTACACATACATATAGGTGTTTGCATATGCTGCAAGGACAGTATTATAATTACCTATACACTTCTTTACCTAGTTTAATTATACTGACTACAGCCATAACTGCAATTATATTTAATAGGCTCCTGTTGATGGTAATTTTGAACTTTTACTGCCATTACAGTTACGATTACGTACGTAAAAGCCAATAGGAAATGTAAAAAGGGTCTTAAATTTTTCTCGCAGCTATTTTTTACCTGCCTACATACATATGTAAAAGTGTGAATAAGTTTTTTTTTCTTTGAAAATCAAAAAGACATCGCGGGAAAAATTTTGCACCGCTTTTTCAAAGGTACCTCTCTTTAATTTTAGTATTTTCCCATAACTTTAAAAGTATGTCTGTGTTGGTTGAGTCTTCCAAAATGGTGACAATATAATGTATTTTGGAATGAATTTCCGCCATTCTTTGTCAAATGTGATGTTGTTATGTGAGAAAGAAAAGTTGCAGTGGAAATGCCACAAAGTAGAAGAAACAATTTTGTTAACAAACCAAATTTGACAAGGGATGACGGAAATTTATCTCAAAATACGACAACTTTAAAAAGCTTGTCTTTCACTATTTTAGGCAAGAAAATCCATAAAAGGGAGGGCAAAATGGAAAATATTTTCTGATAGAAAATAACATCGGCGCACAAAAAAAAAAAGTGGTGTGTGCTTTTAACTAGACCAGCCCACTGGCATATATTTCGACCCGCTGAATTCCATTCGCTAATTTCGCAATTTACTCGAAATTTTGGGGTGTAAGATTCAAATGGAAGTCGTATTCAGCAGGTAGAAATACTGATCGGTAGGTGGGGCTGGTTAAAAGCATACACCAATATTTTTGCTATTTATTATGAATATCAAATATACAGGAGTGACCGCGTGGGCAGAATCGGCGGTGGTGTTCTTTTTGCGGTGCATTCATCGATACCATCCGAGGAAGTTATTCTTCCTGTCATTGAATATACCGAATTTAAATGTATACGTGTACAGGCTGGAAAGACTTATATTTATTTAGCTCTTTGCTACATCCCTCCTAATTCTGCCGTATCGGTATACATGCAGCTAGTTTCTTTACTTGAGACCGTAAATGCAATGCTTACGGCATCCGATTCTATGATTGTTTTGGGCGATTTAAATCTGCCACATATTTCATGGAACATCATTGACACCGATGTTGTACCAGTTTCATATAGAGATAGTTACAATGTATTTCTGGAGGAAATGGCTGAACTTTGCCTCAAACAAATAAATATATGTCCAAATAAGTTTGGAAAGGTCTTGGATCTCGTTTACGTTGATGAT
>NW_023472864.1:0-2694 GCF_013731165.1 Rhagoletis pomonella
TTAAATATATTGACTACCTTTATTTATAAAATGTGTGTACACTATCACTGGTTAATTAGTTTTCGCTTTCAGAATCTTCGCTGGCCTCAAACTATTCCTAACAGCAGCTTTATTGTGTCTGGGGAAAACGATTTGATATTTTTTCTTTTTTTGGTCATGAACCGAAATACTGCTTAAAAAGGAGTCCGAGCTCACTAACAGCCGGTTATATATGTCACGGTTACATACTTCACGAGAAAATTTCCGGGAATAATTTTCTCGGTAGTGTTTGTTGTGGGCTTCTTGAGCCTCCCCGATAATTGTGATATTGTTAATAAGGAATTAGTATCTTGTGCATTGTGGGTGTCATAAGATGCCATGCCGTCGTCGATTCGCCACTTCTCGCTCGCTATGTTTGAGTTCCGGTCGCTTAACGAAAAATTTTGCATGTGAAAGCAACAACAAAGTTAGCTAGCACGGATAGACGATAGCAAGTTTGGTTGTACCTCATTGAGTTCGTTCGTTTGGCCACTTGCTAACTAATGGCGAATCGATGACGGCTAATAATCAATTGTAGCGCATTTCCTCTTACTATGCATATGCCTAAATGTATGCAACCATTTGGAAAGCGAACACAGGGTGCTTCAAATGAAAAAAAATTATGCTGAAATACACGTGCTAAGCCCTTCGAAATTTTGTGCTGGGATATACGTTACAGCTTCGCAAATTTTACCCCTACCGAAACCAAAGATGTATACACATCAAAAACAAATAACTTAAGGACGAGCACACCTAAAAGTTAAACAATCTAATAATAGAAATATTAACAAAAACCAACAAAAGCAACATGATCAAATGAATTTCAGCGGAATAGCTGCGCTTGATTGTAGTTGGCTTAGTAAAGTAAAATAGTGGAAATAAGCAACAAGAATTAGCAAGGCAAACTTAGCACAGTGCGTAGGCAACTGGCTGTGTCAGTGGTGATCGTCGGTTCGAATCCTACCGAAAGAAGTCTGATGAGGAAATGTGGTGATTTCCGAAAAAGCTATCACTTCTACCATTTTTTCAAATTATTGTTGCTTTTCCACAATAAGTTTTCACTTAAAACGGCCTCAAGCTCATAAAAATTGTTAAATATAATTGTTATAAGGCCATAAAATAACAAAAAACGAATGACTTAAGGACGAGCACATCTAAAAGTTAAACATTCTAATAATAGAAATATTAACAACAACCAACAAAACCAACAACCACATGATCAAATGAATTGCAGCGGAATGGCTTCGCTTGATTGCAGTTGGCTTAGTAAAGTGAAATAGTGGAAATAAGCAACAAGAATAAGCAAGGCAAACTTAGCACAGTGCGTAGGCAACTGGCTGAGTCAGTGGTGATCGTCGGTTCGAATCCTACTGAAAGAAGTCTGATGAGGAAATGTGGTGATTTCCGAAATAGCTATCACTTCTACCATTTTTTCAAATTATTGTTGCTTTTCCACAAAAAGTTTTCACTTAAAACGCCCTCAAGCTCATAAAAATTGTTGAATATAATTGTTATAAGGCCATAACATAACAAAAAACAAATAACTTATGGAGAGCACACCTAAAAGTTAAACATTCTAATAATAGAAATATTAACAAAAACCAACAAAACCAACAACCACATGACCAAATGAATTGCAGCGGAATAGCTTCGCTTGATTGCAGTTGGCTTAGTAAAGTGAAATAGTGGAGATAAGCAACAAGAATTAGCAAGGCAAACTTAGCACAGTGCGTAGGCAACTGGCTGAGTCAGTGGTGATCGTCGGTCCATTTTTTCAAATTATTGTTGCTTTTCCACAATAAGTTTTCACTTAAAACGGCCTCAAGCTCATAAAAATTGTTAAATATAATTGTTATAAGGCCATAAAATAACAAAAAACAAATGACTTAAGGACGAGCACATCTAAAAGTTAAACATTCTAATAATAGAAATATTAACAAAAACCAACAAAACCAACAACCACATGATCAAATGAATTGCAGCTGAATGGCTTCGCTTGATTGCAGTTGGCTTAGTAAAGTGAAATAGTGTGTAACGTAGCTCCCCTACGCTACACTGACAGACATACGTACATGCATACATAAAACCCACAAGTACATACATACGTACATACATATCCACATCCAGCCATACATACGCTACATATTTACATACATATATACAGATCTACATGCATACATACAACCATACATACATACACCCATACATACATACACCCCTACGTATGAACAACCAAAGGGAAGCACGCAAAAGTGCAAAGCATTCGTACACACCAATACTCCGCGAGAATTCGTTGCTCAAACATGCCAAAAATCACGATCTTCATTCGCTTCTCAACCTGCTTATCCAACAACCGACATAAGTTGATTAACGCCAACTCAGCCAGCACCAGCTTCCGTAGGTAAGCACGGAGCGCATCGGGACGGCTTAGGCCGTGTAACCTCGAGCGCCCTGGCTGGTCCTGCGGGAAAGGCCGAGAGGTTGAGGGGGGCCTGTGAAAGGGGGAATACCCCTCGCACAGACCCCCAAACCCATTATTTTAAAAACGGTCTCAGTGGACAGGAGACGAACTCTCCTGCCCACTTAGATACCGCGTGGCGAGCAGGCATTGTGCGGTGGATAAAACCGCCCCACAATGTCAAGCCACCACGATTGAATACGTACCGTCTCACCCCA
>NW_023472864.1:2794-3957 GCF_013731165.1 Rhagoletis pomonella
CGGTCTCAGTGGACAGGAGACGAACTCTCCTGCCCACTTAGATACCGCGTGGCGAGCAGGCATTTTGCGGTGGATAAAACCGCCCCACAATGTCAAGCCACCACGATTGAATACGTACCGTCTCACCCCAATGGGTAAGCACGGGGCGCATCGGGACGGCTTAGGCCGTGTAACCTCGAGCGCCCCTGGCTCTGCACATGGGGAATACAGACTGACCAAGCTGCCGTAGGTAGGCACGGAGCGCATCGGGACGGATTAGGCCGTGTAACCTCGAGCGCTCCTGGCTCTGCCTACGGGACAGGTTGGTGGTTGGTGAGAACATATTGACGACCAGCTTCCGTAGCTTCCGTAGGTGACTTCCGTGACCGTTTCGGACCGCCAATATTAAGTGCCGCCCTGGGCCAAGACTACAACGAAGAACCGCCACCGACTGTCATTAAAGAGGACCGCTAGCCCAATCATCACCATCCAGGGCCGTCATCATTATCACCGCTTCTTAAGGCCGAGTGGCCATCTTCCTCATCATCGGGCCGCCACTAAGCATCGCTGCCGCCCCAGGCCGAAAGCAACACCAAGAGCCGCCACCTTTCAGGGCCGCTAGCAACATCATCGCCATCCAGAGCCGTTGTCACCGTCGTCCTTCATTAGGGCCGGACTGCCGCCTTCCTCACCATTGGGCCGCCAATATCATTGCCGCCCCTAGGCCAGACCGCTACCGAGGACCGCTACTTGCTGTCTGCCGCTAACATCATCGCCATCCAGGGCCGCTGTCACCGCCGTTACTCATCAGAGGCCCGTTGTTATAACTAGGGCCGCCAATACTGCTCTCACTACGGGAGGTCGCTACCGCCCTCACCACTATTTGGGCCACCGTCAACATCACCGCAGGGCCGTCACTACTAAAGGGACTGCTACTGCCGTCACGATCAGCATCGTCGCTCTCATTGGCTGCAGTACCCGTGCTTCGGGCATTTACCACCATCACGCTCGCTTCCGCTCTCACTGTCATTAATCACCGAACCATCACCGCTCTCACCGTCACCGCTCTCAACATCACCGCCACCGTCACTAACCACTAGACAGTCTCCGCTCTCTGAGCCACGACGCCGACCGCCGACCAGTTAGTCGCTCTCTCTCTCCCCTCTCTTCGTGGACGTCAGGGT
>NW_023472865.1:0-3957 GCF_013731165.1 Rhagoletis pomonella
CCTACACACCAAGTTTTAAGCAAATCGGACGATAAATACGATTTTTTCGAATAGATCGGTCCCTGATCCACTTCCCGGAAAAAAAGCATCCTATGTTCTAATCTAGGCAAAATGCTAACCACGTACCAAATTTTAAGCAAGTCGGACCATAAATACTATTTTTTCGAATAGATCAGTCCCTGGTCCACTTCCCGGAAAAAAAGCATCCTATGTGATAATCTAGGCAAAAAGCTACCTAGGTACCAAATTTTAAGCAAATCGGACCATAACTACGATTTTTTCGAATAGATCGGTCCCTGGTTCACTTCCCGGAAAAAAGGATCCTATATGCTAACCTAGGCAAAAAGCTACCTACGTACCAAATTTTAAGCAAATCGGACCATAAATACGATTTTTTCGAATAGATCGGTCCCTGGTCCACCGGAGGGTTTTCCCAAAATTTTCTTTCTTAAAAACCTTCTCCTGGCAATTAGGAACTACTGAAAAAAAATTAGCCAAATCGGCCCAACCGTTCTCAATTGATGAATTACTTTAAAATTTTCACACCATTTTTTATATATAGATCAGGGATGTTGCGAATGTGGAATTTTAGACATCCGCGGATGCGAATGCGGATGCGGATGTTTAAACGCTAACATCCGCGGATGCGGATGCGAATGCGGATGTCAAGTATTTTTATACCCGAACGCACTTGTGCACAAGGGTATTATAACTTTGTTCACATAACGGTTGTTTGAAACAGGCCAAACGAATCGAAATATATATAGACAAATGTATACATAAATGATCAGAATGAAAAGAGAAATCGATTAAGCGGTGACTGTCTATCCGTCCGTCCGTCCGTCCGTCTGTGCATACGATAACTCGAGTAAAAATTTAGATATCTTAACGAAACTTGGTACGTGCACTTCTTTCGGGCATAGGATGGATGGTATTGAAAATGGGCGAAATCGGACTGTAACCACGCCCACTTCCCATATAACGGTAATGTTCAGAATAATAGCGATTACGCCAAGTGTGTTGTTTGCTTGATTGCTTTCAAGTGATCTTTATTGAATTAATGATTACGTTTTTATACAAACTAAATGCTTACGTAGCTAAATAATAAGGCCATAAAAACTTTAGATCGTAAGAAAAATTATTGTAAAGGCTTTATACTAAAAGGCATAAAGTGCAAGCTACGCATAAAAGAATGCAAGCGAAAATTAATACCCTGTTGAATAAAGCCAATGCAATATTAGTATGTCGACTTTTCTTATTTAATAACATGTAATTTTCAGAAATACGAAAACTGCGATATTTTAGTAACTATTGAAGATACTTCACTCAAAATTGATATTTGCAATAATTTTTAGACGAAAAATAAGAATATCTATTATAAATTTTTGGAAATTGGGCGTAGCCACGCCCACTTATGATTACATGTGTATACCTTGGGAACCGCTCCGCCAATTTCTCCCCAACACAGACACAGTTGTTGGCCTTCACATAACATACCAAACGGCTGAAAATTTAAAAAATCGGATAATAACCATGCCCACATCCCATATAACGGTAATTTAGAGAAATACGAATGCTTCGATAAATCAGTAAATACTGGAGCTAATTTATTCAAGATTGATGTTTGCAATACTTCTTTAGCAAAAAATACGCTTATAATAATATGTTGGAAAATGTGTATCTCGGTAACCGTTCGATCAATGTGTACCATCTCGGGACGATTATTGTTGTTGCCACATAAAGGCAAAACGTTGAAAGTTATCGAAATCGGACTAAAATTTCGCCCACTTTTTCATAACGGTAAATTTCTGAAATGCTTGAAACTTCTAGGCGACAAACTTGAAAAACTTGAAACTTGACAAAATTGTAAATTCTTTTCGATTCACGCTGTGCGAGTCGAGAGGACTTTTAGTTATATTTATTGTTTTTTTTTTATTGCGGATGCAATAATTCTTTTTTGAGAATTGCGTCGGGCTGCAAATGTCGGATGTATCCTCCTGACTTTCATCTTCACAATCTAATATCATGGCAAGATCGTTGTTTAAACACCGTTGTTTTCCAAAGAATTTTTCATTCTCATTATTTTAGTTGTTTCTGAATTTGGAGAACCTGTAACGTCAAAAGCGTTTTTCGATTTAAGTTTTTGTAATTCATTTTTAATCCTTTCTTCTGTGACTGGCCAGATACACGTTTTATCAGTGCACTTGCACAATATTCCAGGGACCGAAAATAGCAGTTATTTTTTACCAGTTAAACTTGGCCTAATATTTTTTATTCCGAAATAAAAGTTTTTTCTGGATAATAAACAAACAGCTTATCAAAATTAACCAAATTTAATATCATGTGAAAGAGGACTGAAATAGCTTTTCAACAGAAATAACGAACGAAGGTTACCGCCTCTATTTATATTTTTTTTATAATTTAATACTAAAGAAAATCATATACTTGACCCAAGGTTTGTTCTATGGTAAATAATTAAAATTTTTTATTGAAATATTTTTAAATAGGTGGCTTTGCTCGTTTAGACATTTCAGTTTTAAAGCTATATAAGTCCTCTTTCATTTGATACCAAACTTGTTTAATTTGGATAAGCGGTTTGATTATTGTCCGGAAAAGACTTTTAGTCGGGAATAAAAAATATTTGGCCAAGTTTAACTCGTAAAAAAAATAACAGAAAATTACTGTCCCTTCAATATTCGCATTCGCAAAAGATCCGCATTGATTTTTGCGAATTCGAATGTTAAAATTAGTGCGGAAGCTCCGCGGTTGCGAATGCGAATATTCGCAACAACCCTGATATAGATATTTCTACAGATATTAAATCTTAAAAAATTTTAATGTACGCAGATGATGTAAAACTTTATAAATCGTACGTATCAATTACAGAGAAGCCTTTGCTACAAACAGATTTAAACAGCATGGCTAACTGGTACTATGTAAATCGAATGCCTCCCAAACTGGAAAAATTTAAAGTAATGTGCTTTTCGCGAAGAGCTGTTCAGCCACTTTCGTATACAGTAGATAACCATAACTTGGAACAGGTATACAATTTTGTGGACCTTGGTATCACAATGGATCCTAAACTTAATTTTAACCTTCACGGTAATGTGACAGTCAACAAGGCTAAAGGTGTACTTGCATTTGTGAAACGATGGTGACCCTCATATCACTAAAACCCTGTTTACAACATTAGTTAGACCGATTCTGGAATACGGTCCGGTGGTTTCGAATCCAAGGTATCAAATTTACTCAGACAAGATAGAATCAATTCAAAAACAATTCCTACTCTTTGATTTAAGAAATTTCCGGTGGGATTCCCAAACTAATTTCCTCTCACCACCCGGTTCGCTAAGTGTATGAAATTACCGCGTGTAACATTAGGTGCAATTTATTTAAATAAAACTCAACATACCTAAACTTACCAGATTCTCACATTTTTATTTTTTTATTTTCGAATTCAACCTCTTGCACCTGATACATATTTTAATTACCTAACTCCCATAATTCAAATTGAACTTGGCTTTTGAAACAGGTGGCAACCCTCCTACTTGCAGCTAAGAAATGAGGCCTTTTCAAAACCATTTCTATCGATACCCATATTGTACTAATTCATCAAACTTATCAAATAACTCGAATATGGCTTTTTAAACAGGTGGCAACCCTCTGCAAACACCTAAAAAATATTCTAAATGCTCAAACAAATTTTTTTTAATACAATTTCGTTTCACATGCATATTTTAATATAACATATAACTTGTAGATAATTTAATTAAATTTATCAATGTTATTGTGGCTTGTTAACATATTTTTATTTTTAATATTTTTATTGAGCTTTGTACCACAATGGTTTATTAGGAAAAATGGAAAAAGCAACAAAGTCTAAGCGGTAGAAGTTATAGCACTATTTCGGAGATCACCACATCTCCTCATCAGACTTCTTTTTTCTAGACTTCAGCA
>NW_023472866.1:0-3956 GCF_013731165.1 Rhagoletis pomonella
GTTGAAATACTTTTGTTAACCTTCTTATCAGCATTCCATCTAGGAGTGTTATCTGATTTACGACAAAGGTCGAAAGACTGGGTTGCACTCATAAATTTTTAGCACGCTTTAACATTGTCGAGTGTCGGCGCTAATGACAAGGCTGCGTTAGGTGAGTGGGGGTCGAAAAGAGTGGGTTTCCTTTTGAAAATGACACTTTCCGTTAAGGGCCAGCAATACAAAGCAAAAAATGTCAAAAGGTCAAGATGGCAGTGAAATAAAAGCAGCCAACAGCAATCTAAAGCGATAAGCGTTAAGTGAGAAAGGCTAATGAGCCTACATAAGTTACGCGTAGAGGGGAACAAATTTTCATTGAAAAAATTTAACCCTCCAAAGTCTTTTGCACAAAACAATATCATAATACTTTGAGTGTCCATAGTGATTGTTGTGAGGCTCTCTAGTAAATGAATGGTGAATACGGCTAGGGAGAGAGTGAGCATAATGGTCCAAGAGCACTCGCTTATCACGCTAAATGTTGCACAATTTAAGGCGAAAATGATGCGCATCGAGTGCAGTGGGTGTGGTTTCGACAGTTTTACGCTAATGAATTTTGAAGCGTTGCGCGAGGGCTGTGGACAAAGGATGAATAAAGAAATATAAAGAAGGCGAAAAGGAAGAAAACTAAATGTAAATATGTATATGTTTGATAACGAGTGATGGAAAAGGCAGTCGCCTTACGACTCCAACCACGTACGACTAATGTTAAATGAAGAAGAAAATATGGCTGCGATCCTTCTAACCTCAGCTCTTTTCGAGTTTTAGGCATCTCAAGTACCATAGAAGGTTCTTACAGCAATAATGACTGGAACAGAATGAAATAAGACTTCCATTCGAATGCAAATATGTCAAGAAATTATTTCATTAGCATGGAGCAGAGCTGTAAAACTGTGAAATCATTTGAAATTAAAAATCATCAATTTTATATTATTATGTTTTCATTGAATTCTCCCTTATTGAATAATGCGGCTTAAAGTTTTCCAATTCTACATTCACTCAAAGTAGATACGATTGCACACATTTCCATATTCAAAGAAAGATTGAAAAAATTGAATGACGAACGATTCACTTTTAACACTGAATAAGCACTCAGATGAATGCAGCTTTTGCTATGTGTGCACACATCCACTCAGTACCAATCAATTGATATAAATATTTTGAACACACAAAACCCTCTGAAAAATACGCCAGGTTGCATTTTTTTAAAAAGACTTCAAAATTTCAACACGAAAAATAGTTAATAGAGCGTTATCATCAGTTTTTTTCACTTAAATTTGTACAAGGATTTATAAGAATAAAAAATATTAATTGGAGAAATATTTTTTAGTGAACGTGTCGTTAGAATGTCATTATGAAAAATATAAATTATTAATGATTTTAACATCTCTGTTTAGAAAATTGTCAGCTTTCCAAATAAGTGTTACCAATACACCATTAATAATGCATAATGCATAAATTAGTACATACATATATAAGTTAATATAAACTAACAAATTTAAGAGCTTCTGGTTCTAAATTTAGACATACATATACATTTCATTATTTAATTATAAAAATTTTTGATACAAATTTCTTCGTACTTTTTTTCGTCGCTATTGAGTCAAGCAGTTAATAAAGATTCGAAAATCGAATTTGTTGGTTTGTGGAGGTTTTTTCATTTACAATAAGCCACAAATTATCAACATTTCCAACAAAAAAAATATTTAACAAAATTCGTTGGTCCCTATTTTCATTAACATCCTTTTCCGAAAGTGCAATATTTAAGAATTTATACCCATTTCATTGAGCACGCTTTTTAACCCAAGTTTTGGTTTGTTTGTTAACATCAAAACTACATATCGACACCTAAGTGGAAGATCGACCTATCTCGGCAGCCAGTTCGAAAACTCCCTATCTCAAAAAACCGTTCTAGAACACCCTATTTCGGAATTTTGTTGAAGAACGCCCTATCTCAGAATGCGGTTCAAAAACGCCCGACCTCGGCAAATTTTCAATATATTTTCATTTGAGATAGGGCGTTCTTCAACCAAATTATGAAGTAGGACTTTCATAAAAAGTTTTCTGAGTAAGGGCGTTTTTGAATTGGCTGCCGAGATAGGTTGATCTTCCAATCAGGTGTCGGTATATTAATAAAAAATGATTAAACATTGTCTGCTGTAACCTATTTTAGAAATAATTTATTTATTAGGTGTTGCAATTTGAAAAAATCAGTTCCTTCCAATTTTTCAATCAAACGGGACCCCACACAAGCAAAAATCGTTTTCTACAATCTTTATTAACCTGAAGGCCTAGACAACAAACAACCGCTATGCGAACAAAGTTATAATACCCATGTGCACAAATGCGCTCGGGTGTAATTATTTCTTAAAACATTATTCTAAATGTATGTTTTGAGCAAATTGATTTCAAAAGTTAGAAATATGTCCCATTTTTCAAAAATGTATAATAATAAACATGTGACTTTTTTAGCAATTTGTTTTCTGTAATTAAGGAAATATTGAATTTTTTGAATTTTTCGAAATTACCGTTTTATGGGAGGGACCAGGTTATGGTTTAATTTTTGTATTTTCAATACGCTTCTGCCCTGCATAAAGGGAAACCCGCGTACCGAATTTTCTTCCGATATCTCAACTTTTCCTAGAGTTATCGTGTACACAAACAAACGGACAGACAGACAGACGGAGATGGACTAATCAACTCTTTTTATTCTGGGCATTTACGGTATATACATACATATGTACATAAATGTAGTATATATCTATTTCGATTTTGGTTGTTCCAAATATCCGTTACGTGAGAAAAGTTATAGTACCCTACTGCAGAAGTGCGTAGTAAATATGTTTAAATAGTACACCTTTTAATTAATAATTAATAAAAAAAATTTTACAATGTAACTCCTCAAACCCTCTTTAAAGAAAACAAGAACCCTATAAAATTTCGTTTTGAAAGTTTTCAAATTTGATAACTGAAGAAAAAAATTAATAGAAAAAAAATCATACAAATTAAATTTATATATACATATATTCTGCGAAAAAATGTCTACAATCAATTTTTAACCCCTTTTCGCAATTGGTGTACTCTTGTAACCGGTAAATTTTGTTACCATCTCATAAGCTGGTAACAAAATATTGCCCCGCCCCGTGAAATATGCAATGCCAGAATTTCCACAATTCTTCATGGATGAATTGCTGAATATATAGCATTACCAACGTTCCTAGAATCGCGGTGACATGAACAGGTAACATTTTTTGGTAATAAAATTTTCCGGTTAAAAAATCTTCGGTTACGTGCAGAATAGACCTTTTATAGTTCTAAAAGTCTATAATACGAAGGGGCAGATGCCGGTAATGAAATTCTTAAGTTTTTTCAAGCAAGAGTTTTAAAAACTCAATTCCATTGACACTGTTTTATATTTCTATATACAGTTCACTAGTTTCGAATGTAATATATGTAAATGTATGTATCAAGATGTGTCCTTTGTGCTCGACGGTTGCGATGTTTGTTTGAACTGATTTCGCACCAGTCATTAGCCATGGGTTAATGTCAGAAAACGTCTATACATACGCGTTGAAATACATACATACGTATACATATATGTTTTTTTTTCAATTCCAGATATGTTTAAACTTTAAAGTATAAAATATTTCAACCCTGGGAAAAAAGTATTAGTACTGAATGGTAAAAACGTGTGCATTTATTTTAAATATACAATCATTTGTGTGTGCGAATGCTTCTGTTACATTCACATTCCATACTGAATGTCAATCTACCATTCAAAAACACAACACAGTTTATTTGTTTTCAAACATTTTAAGCCACTCAGGAATGAGGCTTTTTTTATACAAACAAACAATCATAATTTTGAAAAGAATGTCGAGTGAATGCAGATCCTATTGATTCAATCATTTTACAGCTCTGAT
>NW_023472867.1:0-3955 GCF_013731165.1 Rhagoletis pomonella
TAGTATCCGTTATATCTATTTTCTAACTTATGGGAGGCCTCTTCTCTAACTAATACTAAATCTCCTATGTGTATTTCCTTACTATAGCTACTTTTATCATAATTTGTTTTTTGTTTTTCTTTAGCCTCTTGGACTAATTTCCTAGCTCTTTGCTGTGCTATTTGAAGTCTATATTTTACTTCTTTGTCATAAGCTTCGTAATTGTACAATGGGCTGATTTTATTTTCTTTTAGAAAATCGTAGTTCGGTGGGTTTTTTGCAAATATTAGTTCAAAAGGACAATATTTATGTGTGGTTGATGGCGTCGTATTGTAACAATACGTGAAATACCTGAGGTATTCATCCCAATCATCTTTGTCACTGGATATGTATGAACGTATATATTCATTGAATGTCCGGTGACTGCGTTCTACAGTACCCAAAGTTTGATGATGATACGGTGTTGAAGTTTTATGTTCAATTTTTAACAGTTTACACAGTTCTTTGAATAAGTTGTTTTTGTATTCTGTGCCCATGTCCGTCATTATTGTATTCATGCGTCCATAAATCAAAATGAAATTTTCGAACACTGCTTTAGCGAATGTTGTTGCGTGTTTGCTTGGGACTGGGATCGCTACCAAGTATTTGGTTAGGTCACATATGATGGTAACTGCATATTCGTTTCCATTTATCGATTTCGGTAATGGTCCGACTGTATCGATTTGTACAATATCAAATGCCTTCGGAGGTGTCTCCGTTATTGTCATTGGTTCTTTTATATGCTTATTGGTCTTATTCTTCTTGCAGTGGATGCAGTTTTTTATGTATTTTCTTATGTCGTTTTTCATATTCAGCCAGCTATACTTCTGCTTGATTTTATCTGTCATGCGATTTATTCCTGGGTGGCCACCACTAATAGGATCGTCATGATATTTGTGCAGAATTTCTTTTATTTTCCCGGGATTTGTCACATATATAACCTCTGGGGTTAGAGCGATTGTTAGCTTTTTGAGAACTTTGTTACCCATTTCTATAAATTTGCCTACTGCAGTATAATTACTTTTAAACAATTTGTCCCCTAAGGACAACTGTATTTGTACAAGTCCTAAATTGCCGGCTCCTCTTTCAAGCCTGGTAAAGAATTGTCCTAGGTCAATCTTATCCTAAACAATTAGGTTGCTTGTATCCAAAGTGCTACAAATTTTCTTTCCTTTTTTGAAATATAATTTCGGAGGAGTGAAAACGAGCTCGACATGTCTTTTTACTTCAAATTTATTTAGCGCTTCGTAAATTTTGGGGTTCTCTTTGTGACTTTCTTTATTTTCAGCATTACTGCTGGTCTGTTTCGCTGCTGATCTTGTTGTTATTTTTAATATTTTACTTGCTTCCACTGACATATCTTTTAAGTTTGTAATTGTTATGCGGGATAATGCGTCCGCAATATGATTTTCTTTTCCGGCTATATACTCCACTTCAAAATCGTACTCTTCTTACTCGTGTCAGCTTAGATGAAGGGCTCTTCATCGAGAATAGGTATGTTAAAGGACGATGGTCAGTTTTAACTAGAAATTTTCTGCCATAAACATATGGTCTGAAGAAGGTTATGGCCCAATGGATTGCGGCCAATTCTTTTTCTATTGTGGCTTTGTTGGTTTCACCTTTGGTGAAGGACCTAGAAGCGTAAGCAATTGGTAACTGTTTGCCATTATGTTCCTGGCTAAGGACTGCCCCACAAGCGTACCCACTAGCGTCTGTTGTTATGCAGAATTCGTTAACGAAGTCTGGGTATTGCAAAAGTTTTGGACAAATTAATGCTTCCTTTAAATAGGCAAAAGCTTTTTGACATTCTTCTGTCCATTCGAAGGAAACATTCTTTTTGCAAAGCCTAGTTAATTTTCGTGAGTGTTCTGCGAAATTCGGTACGAATCTTCTGTAATAGTTACAGAAAGCTACGAATCTCTTAACTTCATCCGCTGTTTTTGGTGTTGGGTAATTTTGAACTGTTTCAAATTTGCTCGGGTCGGGTAATATTCCCTTGTTTGTACATTTATGTCCTAAATAAGTTACTTCTTGGCTGAAAAATAGGCATTTATCTGGATGTAATTTTAGGTTGAATTTTCTGCAAGTGGAGAATACGTCTCTTAAATTTTTTAGCATGTGGTTTTCAGAACAACCTAATACAACTAAATCATCCATGTAGAGAAATGCTTGAGATGGCTTGAGGCCTGCAAATGCTAGGGTCATCATTCTTTGGAATGAATTCGGTGCTACTTTTAATCCGTAGGGTAGTCTTTTGAATCTATATGTGCCATTATCGGCTGTAAATGAGGTTATATCCCCGGAGTCGGGGTGTAATTCGATTTGATGAAAACCTGACATAAGGTCTAGGCATGAAAAATATTTTGCTCTTCCAAGTTGATCTAAAATATCGTCAATTCTTGGAAGTGGGAATTTGTCTGCTGCTAGCTTTTTATTTACCTGTCTGTAGTCTACCACTAATCTCCATCTTTTTCTGTTTTACCTGGGAGTAATTTTTTAGGGACTAATAAGATTGGGCTATTATATTCCGATATGGAGGGTTCTATTATGTCATCTTCGATTAACTTATTTACTTGTTTGCTTATTTCTCCTTTTTGCGTTTGAGGCAATCTATAATTTTTTATGTAAACAGGAGTGTCATCCTTCATGTATAATTTTTGTTTGTAGAAATTATTAGAGGAAATTGGTTCTGTTTCTAGTGCAAATATGTCTATGAATTCTGTGCATAGTGTTGTTAGTTGAGAGTTGACAAATTGTGGAAAGTTTTTTGTTAATCTTTTTAATTTCTCTGTATCATTGCAATTTTTATCGTGTGTGGTTGTTTTAATTAGTGTGTAATCGTCTAAATTTTCGGTATTGATCTTGTAATTTTGAATAGTTGTGTTTTTATGTGTTGTGTTGATAATTCTAACAAAAGTTTGATCTTTATTTGTGATAGTGTTTGCTATGAAAATGCCTTCAGATAATTGTTGGTGTGGTATGAATATGTTTTTGTTATCGGTGTTTACTTTGACTTGTCTAATGACTTCAGATCTAGCAGAGATAGTAAGTGTGTTGACAGACAGACAATTTGTTAGGTGCATTGTTATTATTTGGGGGAAATCATATGGCCTTAGGATTAATTTATCCTCTGTTTTGCCATAATCTAAAATACAATTGCATTTCTTTATGAAATCTAGTCCTATTATTCCACCGCATGGGATTGGAAAGTCGTCTTCTACGACATGGAATTTATGGTAAATTAGAAGGTCATCACCTTTTAAATCCGTTTTAATTGTGCCTAATGTGCTAGTTATTCCTTGACCAATGCCCTTTAAACCTGTAATTTGTTCTTTATTAATTTTGTGAGTTTTACTAATTTGATGCATTTTTATAATGGAAATGTCTGCTCCCGTATCAATTAAAAAATTTGAAATCGAATTATTTAGGGATGTCCTTGTGGATATATAGCTGTTTAGATTTAGGTTCAGTACACATATTTTTCTTTCTATTAATTTTGAAGTGGAGCTTCCTGGTTTTCCGTCTGGGTGCAGCTGCGCACATTGCGGGTCTGGTTGTAGGATCTATTGCCGTTTCGGTTATTATTATTATTGCTGTACGACCTCGAGTTATTGTTGTATCTCGGTTGTGGTCTGAATCTCCGATTTTGGTAATTTCCATAGTTACTTCGGTATCCTCCCCGGAAATTGTTCCTGTACTGACTCTGTTGTCGTACGTTCAAAATTGTATTCGAGCTGCCTGTTATTTCGGTACAGCTGTTGGTGAACTTAGAGATCGCATCGTTCATTGTTGTGAACGTTCCCGCTTGCATTATCATTTTAACATTATTGTTGGAGCTGTTTTTACACATTGCCTTGACGGCTGCCTGTGTAGAATATCTCGTTGCTAAGTCTGGGTTTAATCCATCCGAGATATATGCTCCTTCTAGTGATCTGGT
>NW_023472868.1:0-3955 GCF_013731165.1 Rhagoletis pomonella
ATCTCTATTTGTATCTCTATTTGTATCTCTATTTGTATCTTTATTTGCATCTCTATTTGTATCTCTATTTGTATCTCTATTTGTATCTTTATTTGCATCTTTATTTGTATCTCTATTTGCATCTCTATTTGTATCTCTATTTGTGTCTCTATTTGTATCTTTATTTGTATCTTTATTAGTATCTTTATCTTTATTTGCAGTGTAGTAGCAACTGTCAACTCAATTGTTTTCTTTTGAAAAAGTTTTCTAATTTTAGTGTGTTTTAAAATATTTCAAGTATGTATGTCTTTTTTTAATACAATTACCTTTAAATAAATTGCTTTGCAAACTTCTGGGGTACAATAAACCAAATACGAATGAGAGAGTCTAGTTTGATATGCTAAACTGTGATTTGTTTCACCAGTCGCTAAATACCGAAGAGTAACTGCCAACTGTTCCTCCGGCGAAATGGTATTTCAAGCATTTTTTATGCGTTTTTCTATGGCGGGCCTAATCAAATTTAAGATTTGGTCAAATTGCGCATCAGTTATTCTGACGTAATTCTTAAATTATCAGAAATCTTAATTTTTAAGGTGCCTATGAAGAAAGGCATATGATCCTTCTGAGTTTTCAGTGGGACGCCAAATAATTGCACGACAAGTTCTGGAACGTCTGAAAGCTCCAAGCTCCAATAAAGTTTCAATGGCTCTTACCGCACTCGTTATAAAATTTCTGTGGGTTTCTCTCCAAAAAACAACACACCGACCTTAGTACGTCTCTCTTATCATGCTCAACACCTGAATTGTCTTTGTAGAATTCAGATAATTACGATAATTAACTAACCAACCGGCGAGAGCAAACAATACCTTCTGCAAATCCGACAAATGCAAATAATTATGACTGTGTACTCTCCGCTCAAAACATTTGCATATTCTCTTCTACAAAGCACCTACTTAAGTGAAGCGCATTTGCTTTGTCATTTACATTCTTTCACTGGCTGGCTGTCTTCGCTACCTAACTTCTTCTTCTTACAATCTCTTATCTACATACATATATATTTACTATGTAGGTGTGCTGCAGTGGCACTTTGTTATTTTTCATTGCCTGCAATTCTTTTGGGTGCACTCCATTGAGTTGTTCATTTGTTCGTCCGTTCGTTCGGTCGTTTGTTCATTCGTTCCTTTGCCTGCGCCTTATCCGTGTGTCTGTCCGGTGCTCGGTTGTTTGTTTACATTTAATACTAATTGCATCTCTGACTCGGACTTTGAAATACCACAGCAATTACTTATGTAAATCCTTTTAGTGGCAGTTGCCAAGGACAGTACAGAATAACTACATAATACGAGTACTAACGTACATAGATAGCTGGCGCGCTGTAGCGGTGCGGTTTGTTATCCGTGTGTCTGTGTACCTTACGTTGTTTTTCCCTTGCAATGCTTTAGTTTAAATGCTGTAGATGTTTTCATTTTTGATATTTCCTTTGGCTTGAGATTGGCTACTTGTTTGCTATTATGTATCAGGTAAGTAAATAAATAGTTGCATCTTAAGGCGATTGCGACTTTGTTGTTATTCTGTTTTCTCTCGAAGCAGCGAGTATTTGGTGACTGAGTTTTGAGCTTCCGAGTAGAAAATAGTTCTAGTATTGTTGCTTAGAATTACATTTTGATAGTGACTGCTACGATAGCAGTCCTTCTCTTCCTCTTCTTTTTTGGCGCTGGCATCCCTCTTCCTCTGCTACCACCAGCGGGTTTCGCGTTGAATACTTTCGGGGCTAGAGAATCTTTGTCCTTTCGTACGACATGGCCAAGCCAGCGGATCCGTTGTATTTTAATTCGCTGAACTATGTCCATGTCGTTGTAAAGCTCATATATCTCATCGTTCCATCGTCAAATGAAATTTATTCGTCAGCAATATTTATGACACTGTCTTAAGAATTCCGGATTTACTGTCTTGTTAGCCGTTCCGAACGGAGTAAAGCTTTCAAATCAATGTAGCTGTATGAAAGTGTTCAAACGTTAGGCTTTTTGTAGCTAAAAGATAGCATTTTTGGCGAACAAAAAATCTAAATAAATATATATGATCAAATTTTTAGTGAATTCTAAGAAACAAAAAACAAATAACCCGGTGAAATCGGAAAAGCATTAAAAATTTGTAGTGAATTCCAAGAACAAAAAAAAGGAAAAAGTCTAAAATCATCCGAAGCAAAAAAAAAGTACTGAAAAATTATCAAAAATCACCTAGTGAAATCGAAAAAGTATGACACATCCTTACTGCATTCAAAGAAAAAAATATATATATTGAAAAACCACTGGATGAAATCGAAAAACAATGACAAATTCTAAGTGAATTCAAAAAAACAAAAAATAATACTGGTAAATAATCGAAAATCGATCAATGTAATCGAAAAAGTATGAACAAATTCTTAGTAGATTCAAAGCAACAAAAGACAAATACCGAAAATCACCCAATGAAATCGAAAAATTATGAAACAATTTTAGTGAATTCTAAAAACAAAAAAAACAGAAAAATCTAAAATCATCCGAAGCAATAAAAAAATATGGAAAAATAATCGAATATCACCCGATGAAATCGAAAAACAATGCCAAATTCTTAGTGAATTCAAAGCAAAAAAAAAATGGAAAAATAATCGAAAATCACCCGATGAATTCGAATAAGTATTACAAATTGTTAGCGGAAAAATTTTAAACTAAAAAAGTTAAAAAATAGCGAAAAAATGGAAAATCATTCGAATAAACCAAAACAGTTACGAAATTTATTTAAAAAATTTTAATTCAATTCAAAGTAAAAAAAAAATTGTGAAAATCATGCGATTAAACCTAAAAAATCCGAAATTTATTTAAAAACTCTGATAAAATTTCGACAAGCGTCGAAAAACTTTTAGAAAGTACCAAATAATTCCTTAAAATTTCTTACGAGTAAATCCCGAAAACGCCTGAGAGTTGAAAGGTTCGAAAAATACTGAAAAACCTTCGCAGAAGAGAGGAAATTATACCAAAAAACTTTGAAAAGTGAAAAAAAACTCAAAAAACCCTCAAATCATCTTAAACCTCAACGAATCATCATTACTGAGGAGAAAATCCTAGCCTCTCTAAAGATGGGATGTTCAATTTCGAAAATTTTTAAGAAATCCCCAAAAATTTCCAAAAGTCTCGAAAAAAAATAATTATAATTAAATAGTAAGAAAATAAATATTTAATCACAACTTGTCAATACATGGGTAGTTACGATAAGCACTCAGTAACAATGATAAGACAGAAATGGGCCTCGATCTGTTTAAGGGGGTTTTCGGAGGTTTCGCGCAATCTTTCTTTTGGGTAATTTATGGAATTTTTGTGAGCTTTTTTCCATTTTTTTTGCAGAAATTTTCGGGATTTTGTGCTAAGATTCTCCCAAACACGGTCGTGGTGTTCTTTCTTAATTCAAAATATGATGTGGAAAATAATCGCTAAAATTTTTAACTCCATCATGCACATCACCCTCTTCTTCTAGTCCCCGTTTTATCCAGCAGCGCTCGCATGCCAAGTATGCTTCGCTTGATCTTAGTGAACTTTTGCTCGACAGCAAACTTTAGCTCAAAAGCAGCCAAAGGCTTCCGCCAGGCAGGCACTCGTTTCACACATAAAACTTTCGTAATTTATTTGCAATTATTTTTATTATCGCACACACATACAAATTTATGCGCACAAATGCACACAGAGTAGTTGCATACAAGCGAACAGATGTAGGCTATATCTTTCTCCCTCTTTCTTTCGCACACACACGGATGCACTTACATACATACATTTAAGCATTTTCTTTTGAGTTGACATTTGAAGAAAATTTATTTGCGGTTGGTGGGGATTTATGTTTGCATGGCTGTTGGCATTGTGGCAATTGCTTAAGTGGTTGTTTTTGAGTTTGAAAAAAAAAAAAATAAATAAATAAATAGAAGCATGCTGAAAGATTGGATCTTTTT
>NW_023472869.1:0-3955 GCF_013731165.1 Rhagoletis pomonella
GCGCAATAATGCAAATAACGGCGAAGACAACGGTGCGTACAATGTACAGAACAATGGTGAGGGCAATGGTGTGCGAAATGTTCGAGATGACGGCGAGGACAACGGAACGAATAACGGTGAGAACAACGAGGCTAGTAGCAGGGCAAACATTGACGACGGCGAGAACAACAACATACAAAGGCGTACAAGAAGTGAGGCTAGAAACCGAGGTAGCAACGATGAGGATGTAGTGTACGTGCAAAACAACATAGCGCGCGTGCACAGCGGTACTTTTGGGAACCGTATACAAAACGCCGGTGACATGAATAACGGCGAAGCAGTGCGACATTCAAACGACCGTGATAATGGCAACGTCGAAGTAGCGGCACTCAAACTCGAGCTCTTGAGAAAAGAAATAGAATTCCTCAAGCTTCAGAAGACGCTTCTAGAAAAAGAAAATTCAATGGCAAGTACAAGCAAAGGGAAAAGCGACGATATACCCTTCGAAACCCTTAAGGAAATAATTCCAATTTATGACGGCGGAGACGGTTTCAACGTTTGGTACAACCAAATATTGCGCTATCGCGAAATGTTTAAAATTAGCGATACCATGTTGGGCGTCACTGTCCATCTTAAATTGAAAGGTGCTGCCCTGGCATGGTACAACGCAAAAACAACGTTCCCTAAAAGTGTAGACGAATTGCTTGGTGAAATGAAAGCCGTTTTTGCGTCCGGAGATAACAAACTCGAACGCCGGCGCAAGTTCGAGAAACGATGCTGGGTACCGGAAGAAAGTTTTGCCTACAATTGTAACTGCTCCGGCCACTACGCCAAAGAATGCAGAAAGGCAAAACGTGAACCAGGATCCTGCTTCGCTTGTGGAGCAAAAGGCCACTACGCTTCGGACTGCAAGGAGTACAAGAAAACAAAAAATAATTTCGTAAGTTATTTCAAATTATATGTATTGGCACATGCTAACGTTGATATGTTCATAGAATGTTTAGTGGACTCGGGCAGTCCAGTTAGTTTGATAAAAGAAGTTGTGGTACCAGCAGGAGTGCAGTTAGAACGAGTTACAGAATCATACCATGGGTTGAATAAATCAGTTTTAAATATTCTCGGGAAATTCAAATGTACAATTAAAGTTCTGAATAAAGATGTTTTAATCGAACTCTTGGTGGTTCCAAATGAATGTATTGGCTACTCAGTGTTGTTAGGTAGAGATTTTATAGAAGCAAGTGACGCAACGTTGAAGATCGGAAACTTAGAGTTTATGGATAAGGTAACAGAAGTGAATGTATACAACGAGGCGGACAAAGCGGAGAACAAAGTCGAGAACATATATGAGGATGAGGAAAATACCAAGTTAGTTTTTAATAGTAACGAAGGTGCGCATAATGTCAAAGGTTTGAGTAATGTCAAAGGTGTGAATAATGTCCAAGGCGCGGTCAATGATAAGTTCAGTGAAGGCAATAATGTTAATGAGGTAATAAACGAAATTATGGCAATTGATATAGTCGGAGAAGCAGATATAAGTCTGAAACTAGGCGAAAACGTTAAGTGCGATAAAAAGAAACATTTTCAGGAGATATTCACGAAGGTTTATGTGAACTCAAAGAAGCTTGATAAGCCCCTAGTTAGAAAAGAAATGAAACTCGTTCTGGAAAATGATAAACCGTTCGCTTGTACCCCAAGAAGACTAGCGTACAATGAAAAGATAGAGTTACAGAAAATAATCGACGAATATTTGGAAAAAGGTTACATACGACAAAGCGAGTCAGAATTTGTGTCTCCGATAGTGTTAGCCAAGAAAAAAACAGGCGAGCTTCGAATGTGTGTCGATTATAGGAAGCTAAACAAAGTTACAGTAAAAGACAATTACCCAATACCACTTATAGACGACTTATTAGACAGGCTAGCAAACAAAAAGGTATTCACCAAGTTGGATTTAAAGAACGGGTTTTTTCACGTGTTCATGAACGAAGATTCAGTGAAGTACACTTCTTTCACCACTCCTTTAGGACAGTACGAATTTTTAAGAATGCCTTTTGGCCTGAAAAATGCTCCTGCAACGTTTCAGAAATTTATTAACAAAGTTTTTGCGGACATGATCCGAAGCGGAGAGGTTATAGTTTATCTCGACGACATTATGATAGCAACACAAAGTATAGAACAACATTTAGAGGTGTTACAGAAAGTTCTTTTGAAGATTGTACAGAATAATTTAGAATTACGGTTAGATAAGTGTGAGTTTCTACAACCCAAAGTGTCTTATCTAGGTTACGTTATTACTGGCGAAGGTATTCGAGCAGACGAGAAAGGTATAACAGCAGTCGAAAACTTTGCAGTCCCAACCAAAGTCCAAGAGGTTCAAAGTTTTCTAGGTTTATGCTCGTACTTCAGAAGATTTATAAAAGATTTTGCAAGCATAGCCAAGCCCCTCCATGACCTTACGAAGAAAGACAATAAGTTTCAGTTCGGGAGTACAGAGTTAGAATCATTTAACAACCTTAGAGAAAAACTAATAGCGTCCCCACTGTTGGCAATTTATGACCCCAAAGACACGACGGAGTTACACTGCGACGCAAGTGCTATAGGGTTCGGAGCAATATTGCTGCAGAAGAAAAAGGATGGAAAATTTCATCCGGTGTTCTATTTCTCCAAACGCACGACAGAAGTAGAATCAAGATATCACAGCTTCGAGCTGGAAACTTTAGCAATAGTGTACGCATTGAAAAGGTTCAGAGTTTATCTGCAAGGCATAAAATTTAAAATAGTTACTGACTGCAATTCTTTAACCCTGACGCTCAATAAAAAAGATGTTAACCCGAGAATAGCGAGATGGGCTTTAGAGTTACAAAATTATGATTACGAACTCGAGCACAGAGCAGGCAAGAGAATGCAACACGTAGATGCACTAAGTAGAGTAAATAATGTACTTGTAATTCATACGAACACTTTTGAAGAAAATTTAATTATATGCCAAAGTAGAGATGAAAAGATAACAAAGATAAAGAAAGAGTTAGAACTAAATGAGAGTAGCCACTATGAGATGAGGAACGGAATAGTTTTTAAAAAGAAGGACAAAGATTTACTTTTTTACGTACCTGAGTCAATGGAGCGACATGTCATGTATAAATATCACGATGAGATGGGGCATCTAGGCGTAGATAAAGTTGTACAAACGATAGGTAAAAGTTACTGGTTCCCGAGTATTAGAAAAAAAGCAAGCAACCATATTGAAAACTGCTTGAAGTGTATAGCATTTTCAGCTAAAAGTGGTAAGAAAGAAGGGCTACTACATATGATACCAAAGGGAAATACCCCATTTGAAATGGTTCATATCGACCATTACGGTCCAATTCAAAGCAAGTGTACCAGGTACAAACATATATTAGTAGTTATAGACGCGTTTACAAAGTTCGTTCGCCTCTACCCTTCAAAAACTACGGCATCGAAAGAAGCGGTGGTAGCACTGAAAGATTATTTTAGAGCATACAGCAGGCCAAAAACGATAGTGTCAGACCGGGGGACTTGCTTTACGTCGAAAGAATTCGAAGACTTTTTAGATGATAGTAACGTGGAGCACATAAAAGTTGCAACGAACTCGCCCCAGGCGAACGGGCAAGTCGAAATCGTGAACAAAAGTTTAGGCCCGATGATTGCGAAAATGGTTAGTTCCGAAAACGAAGTAGGTTGGGATAAAGCTTTAGAGTCAGTGGAGTTCGCAATGAATAACACGGTGCATATGGCAACAAAAGAACTCCCCAGTATACTGCTGTTCGGAGTAAGACAAAAGGGAAAGGTCATAGACAGCGTTCGAGAAAACGTAGTAGAGCCTATACAACCACACGAGCAGAGTGCTATAGAAAACATTAGAGAACGGGCAGAAGTAATGCAGCGTAAATCACAAAGTTATAACAAAGAGTATTCAGATGCCAAACGACGAGATCCGTGTAAATTTGACTTAGGGGAC
>NW_023472870.1:0-3954 GCF_013731165.1 Rhagoletis pomonella
CGGTATACAACTTAGATAAAACACCACAATTACCTTTTTCTGTAGCGTGAACTTTCTCATTACAAACACTTTCAATATCGAAATATATGTATGTATGTATACAATATTGTATGCTATATAATACGGTAGTAATTTTTTATTAAAGGTTTGTTGCTATAAGCAAGTAGCGCAGGCAAGTCGCACTGCGCTTGTGCAAGAAATAAAAATGCTCTAACTTAGGCCAACGGTACTCCTCATAATAAGTGAATAAATTCAAAGCTTGTATGAGATTTATTTTGGTATTTATGTACTCTTCTGTCAGGAAATAATAACTATTGTACATCCAGAACACAAATGCGATCATAAAGAAAATCGCATGAAAGTATGCGCTTTGTGTGTAGGGCTGCCAGACGTCCCGGTTTTCCCGGACATGTCCCGGTTTTAGACTATTTGTCCCGGTGTCCCGGTCCAACCTTAAAATGTCCCGGGTTTCATTTAAGTGTCCCGGTTTTCGATTTGATTGCACAAATTTTGCTTAAAAATGACTACGCTGAGAGAAAAAACGCGTTGTAATATTAAGAAAAATTTTATGAATTTACTGGGGGAAATGACGCATAGTAAACATGAATATTTTTTATTTGATTATCGTTTTGAAATGTTCGTACTTAAAAACAATACTTTCATACCACGCACACGTGGTGTTGAATCAAACTGAACATTTTAATGCACATTTACATGTCTGGCTGTAGCTGAGTGCACGAAGATGCTTGCCACAATTTGCTGATTTCGAGAGCGTCAGGGTTCAAATCCCATTACAGACAGCATGGAATTTAAATAATTTTTTTTTTAACTTAATTATGAAAAAGCATCCGTTAAGTGCAAAGCGCTTCATTTTAATATTGGCGTATTTCAATTGAATATTTCTATACTAAATACTAAAATTTGTATACCTAAATTATTACGAGTTGGGTTGGTGCTCTTTCATATGCGTTTTTTTTTTTAATGTAGCACGTTTTGCATAAGCAATAGTTGATGATTAATATAAGTATGTACCTAAATACGTTAAAATGACATGCACAGAGTTTTACAATTATAGCAAAAGCCAGAAGTTTTGAAACAAGCTCACAGCAACGAAACAAATGACTGATATTTTAATGTTACCTTGTATTTATTTTTTTTTTCGTAAAACCTATATTACTTATAAGTACCGTGCCGTACAAAATTATTGGCTCGGAGACACTTTCATCTGGTCACAATTTCTAATCATATCTTTTAGAAAAATGTTTAAAATGTAGCTTTTAAGCCAATTAGTAAAGTGTAAGTCTGAAGTTACCAGAAAATTTCGTTGATTTTTTGCAATTATTTATTTTTTGCTGACAGTGTCTTCCACATACAAAAAAATGTCGAGCATAGTTTCTATGGAAGAAACTAACGAAGGTTTTAGTACTAAATAAAACGAGTTTTGTTTTTAGATGCAACTTCGCATGTCGCATAACAAAATCTGTCCTGTTCTTTATTGAAATCATCTTATTTATACTCTAACATCTTATGTACTACTTATTTACTACAATACATATTTACTTAAAATTCTTACTAGCTGAATCTCTCGCTTGCACATATGAGCATGCATTCATATGTGCCTAGCTCAAAGCATAGCTCAGTGAAGTCACCAACACACACACAACCATTTCTAATGTGGAGCTACAAGCAATGCATCCACAGACATATCTACATGTACCAAGCGTGAAGGTGCTAGCAGCGCAGTCGTACATATTTACATACATAGAGCTAGCGCATGCACCAGATATAGCTTGTGCCGTTTGTGTGTTTAGCGTGTGAAAATAACAAAGTAAGGAATTTGTTTATGCTGCAAAAATGCATAACACAGGCGTGTGGCTTTGTTGTTGTTAGTGACTTATTCTGATATACTACACCTCCTTTCCTAAAAAAAAATCGTGAATACATATGAACGATTTTAGAACTGTAATGCAGTTGAGTGGATTTATTTTCTTTTGTATATTTCATTTGATACTTTTGATGTTTTTGTCATTTGTTGTTTGTTTACAAAAATTTTCTTGTGATACAATGTTTTCGGTTTTGTTTGTTTTATTTCAAGTGGATTATAATTCATATGTTTGTTTACTTGTTAATTTCAGATTTGTTTTTAGATTTTTTTTTTTTTGAACATTTTGTATAGATAAGTGTCGGGTTTTTGTTTATGATACTAATAACTAACATATTTTGTGTACAAAAAATATTTCTTTATTTATGGTCATAAAACTTTAAGTGTGAAATTTATGAATAAGTAAAATTTATGGGTAATTAAAAATTAAGTGAATTTACTCAAATAGCTTAAGCCTATTTTTATGTACTATGATTTTCTTACTCTTATCGATTAATTCTATATTTTCTACATTATATGGAGTTAAAGAATAATTATTTTTCTTATCAATATTTACTACTGTATAGGGCCCTTTGTATCTATTATCTAACTTATGACCTGCTTCATTTTTGACTAATACTAAATCTCCTAATTTTATTTCCTTATATTGAAGATTTTTATCATAATAAACCTTTTGTCTCTCCTTAGCTTCTTTTACCAATATGTGAGCTCTTTGTTGAGCTACTTGTAATCTATATTTTATTTCTTTCTCATAGGCCTCATAGTTATAAACTGGGCTAATTGTATTTTCTTTTAAAAATTCGTAAGTCAGAGGTATTTTTCCAAAAACTAACTCATATGGGCAATAACCATGAACCGTAGATGGTGTTGTATTGTAACAGTATGCAAAATACTTGATATACTCATCCCAATCATCTTTGTTAATGGATATGTAAGAACGAATGTATTCATTAAAAGTTCTGTGGCTACGTTCAACGGTGCCCAAAGTTTGATGGTGATATGGGGTAGAATATGGGGTGTTCAATTTTTAAAAGTTTACACAATTCCTCAAATACGTTGTTTTTGTATTCAGTCCCCATATCAGTTATGATGGTCTTCATACAACCATATACCAAAATAAAGTTTTCAAAAATGGCTTTTGCCACCGTTTTTGCGTGTTTGCTCGCAATTGGAATTGCTATCAGATACTTTGTCAGATCACACACTATGGTAACCGCATACTCATTTCCACATACCGATACGGGCAACGGTCCAATTGTATCAATTTGCACCGTATCGAAGGCTTTTGTGGGAGTTTCCGTTATCACCATTGGTTCTTTTAAATTTTTATTTACTTTATTTTTGCTGCATTCCATGCATTTTTTAATGTGATTTTTTATATCATTTTTCATGTTTTTCCAATAATATTTTTGTTTTATTTTATTAGTTGTTCGATTGATTCCTGGGTGGCCACCAGTAACAGGATCATCATGATACTTTTTCAATAAATTTTTAATTGTATCTTTATCAGTCACATGCATAACCTCCGGAGTTAATGCAATTGTTAAGTTTTTGAGAACTTTGGTACCAATTTCTTTAAATGTGCTTACTCGAGTATAATTATTCTTGAACAATTTGTCTCCTAAGGACAACTGTATTTTATTTATTTTCAAACTGTCGGCATCTTTCATTAGCCTGGCAAAGAATTGACCCAAATCAATATTCGCCTCAACAATTGAATTATTAATACTTGAATTGCCGGCTTCTTTTGAAAGCCTGGCAAAGGATTGACCTGAATCAATCTTCGCCTCGACAATTAAATCATTAATATCTATTTTGCTACAAATTTTCTTTCCCTTTTTGAACTGCAGTTTCGGGGGGTCGAAAACGAGCTGGGCTAGCTTTTTAACTTCACATTTATTTAGCGCTTCATATATTATTGGGTTCTCAATGTGACTTTTTTCTTTATTAATATTTTTATACCCGAGCGCACTTGTGCACAAGGGTATTATAACTTTGTTCACATAACGGTTGTTTGTAACAGGCAAAACGAATCGAGATAGATATAGACAAATGTATACATAAATGATCAG
>NW_023472871.1:0-3954 GCF_013731165.1 Rhagoletis pomonella
AAATTTCATGTGTGTATCTTTGCACGTTTTGCAAAAACAAAAAAAAAATTAATTCTGTTTGGCTTTACGTGTTTTTTTTCGGATTTCTATCATTCCTAGACGGTTTGCCCGATTTCAATGAAATTTTCAGGGGTGATTGGGGTCTGTGTGGAGGGTGCACATAAAATGAAATTTTCAGAAGTGATTGGGGTCTGTGTGGAGGGTGCACATAAGAAATTTAATGTGTGTATCATTGCACGTTTTGCAATTAATTCTGTTTGGCTTTACGTGTTTTTTTGGATTTTTATTATTGTTTTGCCGCAAGATTGGCAGTCCTGCCTTTTACTAATAAATAAACAGAAACAGCTGGCGAATGTTTACAATTATTAAAAAACATTGACAACAATTTAATTTATAATCTTATAACTGAAGTTTACTATCGCACCCTTTCCTCAAACGTGTATTAATTCAATATTCAAATAACGTATATATATATATAATTTGAAAAAATCTCCCTACTATACAAATATGTACAGCAATATTAACTAACTAGCGAATACCCGGCGTGCTTCGCTGCGCCTTAAAAGTAATTTTGTTTTGTTACTCTCTCTCACAACATTTGAAAATATTAGTTAATATTGCTGTACATATTTGTATAGTAGGGAGATTTTTTCAAATTATATAAATATACGTTATTTGAATATTGAATCAATACACGTTTGAGGAAAGGGTGCGATAGTAGACTCCAGTTATAAGATTATAAATTAAATTTCCAAGAGAAAGTCGGTTCTTTACATATTTTCTAATTTTCTTCGAAAATATATTAACTAAAAAAAAAATAAACAATGCTTCATAGATCGATTTTTTTTAAATCTAACTTCATAAAGTTCTTTAAAAATATTTTGTAAATGAGGCCATAAGAGCTTAGGGGGAGAGTTACAACACAAAAATACATTTAAGGCGCAGCGAAGCACGCCGGGTAATTGCTAGTATTCTATAAAATAAGGGAGTGTCGGAGGAGCGCGGCTTATACGCAGTCACGAAGTCGTTAGAAGCAGCATTCTTATATAAAGACTTCACCCTCTGTGGCTTCCTCGACATCATGAGAGATTTTAACAATGCTTTTCTGGAGACAATCTTCTCGAAAAATACTTTATGAAACCGGCAATAGGCTTAGATGTCTATGGAGTTCATGTTAGGTGAAATGCACTACAGAAGAATACGCCAATTAGAAAGCTAGACCAAGGGCAATGGTAAGAATTCGCAGCACAAGGTGCTTAGGTGACTAAGTACATATTTATATGCATTCTTAAAGGCTGCGTGACTGACTGGACGGATGGGTCAAAGCTTAACGGAAGGGTCAGTTATGGGGTGTTATCCAGAGAACTCTCTATCAACTTCCTCTTTAGCCAACGGCAATTAGAGCCCTTAGCTCCTTCCTTGTAAGTTCCTAGCTGGTTGGGGAATGCATGACCTCTCTTTCTTTCGCGGCTGAGTATTTACAAGTCCGAGTGATATGGGTGGCAGGCCACAGTGATATTTTTTGTTTTTTTTTTCGAGGGATATTGCAGAAAACAGCGTTACGGATGAGTTGTCCATGAGGGAACCCTCAGGCCATACAAATAATAAAAAGGGTTCTCGATTACCGTTGACCACATGTGAACTTGGACAGATGTATTTTTCGTGGACTCAAAGGATTTTATCAAAATGCAAGCAGCCATTCTATTCTGGTGGTGTCTCACTTGTTTTTTATGACGATGTGGAGGAATCACCCCATGAACAAGATTGCGCTCTAAATACCACGTATCGCTCAATCGCTTAAAAGATTGGTCAGATTTTTTAGAACAAATAGTCGAACAGAAACTAAAAGATACTCACTTAAAGTAAATATTTGATTCGGGCAACTTGTTAGGTGACCACCTTTCCAAATATAAATTCGCCAGTTGTGTTCATTGAATCAAAATTTGATAGGGATACGGCCGTAATAAAGCATAAACATGCAAATTTTAAATACAAAATACGATACCTATGTATGTGGATTTAAAGTGACTAAGTTGTGGAAATTTTGCACATAAATTAAGTATGCAAAAAAGAGTAGTAAAATTCTAAATGTACCTACCTAAATAGATTTTAAAGTAGCAAATCGAGAGACAAAATTAATTTAGCTAAAACAAAAAGGACAACAACTAATTTGATTTTAAAATGTGTACGTATTTAAATATGTATGTACGTACATACATATGTATGCTTCTGTATGTACAATTACATATAATAAATATGTATGCACGAGGTATACATATCCATGCATACATATCGATGGTCCTCTGCAATAACGACACAACTCGAAATTGCATGCTTTTTCAGTTATATAGCGGATTTGGTTTATGAATAACCAATTTTTTTGCTGTGCCTAATCGACATACATTTGCTTAGTTTTTAGCAATCCGGCAGGGGCGCAGTTTTGCCATTTGTCACAAAACTGAACTAGCCAATTTTTACTACTGAACTGTGGCATACATGGGCGTAGCCAGGTAGGGGCAGGGGGTGCTCGAGCCCCCCCTAACTTTCAAATTTTCCTTATATATATATGAAATAGTACTCTGAAATGCCAGCTTAATTGCGGTATTAATTCAAAGTTTAAATTTTAAAGTAAAGTGCGTGAAAACGGTTCCCCCGAACTTTATACGGATACTAGCGGTACCCGGGGTCACCAGAGTCACGTCCTGTATCTGGAGGTAAGTGCTAGCCCTTGTATTTGACACCTTTGATACGCATATGTCCATGTACCTAGATGTATGTACATGGAAGCTATGTTTGGTGAAAATGCAATGCGAGTCTCAAATGTAGCAAAAGTTGACTAGAAATTATAATCCTACAAATACCAAAGGCTAAATGAAAGTTTTTATTGATTTTAGGTCGCCTGCTAGCAGAGCTAAAGGACCTCCATTTGTTTGTACAACGGCACGGGAGCGTAAACCCGCAACATCAGGCAGGCATTCAAGGTAGAGTTGGAAGTTGCAGCCAAAGACAAAGGCATATATACATACATATATGCGTGGATACCACCAGCTACGGCACACAACCACACGCACCGGGCATTAGCGCAAGTGTACAAACGCACTCAGGCATATACATATGTGCATACGTTCATGCAAGATACGAAACCACCTTAACTGTCACCCGGCGACTCGACAAGGTGGCCCATATCTAAGCCCTAAGCGATAACCCGGCTAATAATTAGAGCCAGCAGCAACAACATCACCAGGAACAGCTGATTGAAATATCTCGGCCGGAGTAGGTCAACGGCCATTCGACATACATGTGGATTCCATCAAACAGTGCAGAGGAGCATAACAGTGGAGAGGACCATAACATCGACGGCAGCAGTGTGCGAGAGAGCAGTGGAGACTATCGCTCCACATATACCGTCGATCAACAGCAGCGCCGGGAGCATAGTTCCAGTTCCAGTTGGATTTTACATTCTATTTTGGTTAAACTTTTATGCATATGTACATACATGTCAGGGTACATACATATATGTAGAGCTGATTTTCGCTAGGCACATTCCTTTAGTTCTACTTACCGTTTTGTTGTTTTCATATTTAATTTTATCACGTCAAATTGCCAGTAGTAGGGTGGTCACATTTTTGCCGTTAGCATCTTGCTTTAGACTGATTTTTTTTATTTAGTTATTTTTTTCATTTTTTTATTATTTTTTTTTTTTGAATTGTTGTAAGTAAGTAATTTTTTATTTAGTTATTTGTTTTTTTTTTTTAATTTTTGTAAGTAAAAATCGATTTTGCCGTACGTATTTTTCCCAAAGCATCTAGTTTTTGCCACTCATTAACTTCACTTTGTTATGGTAAATTTTTTGGTTGAGATCAACACGTTTTTTTTTTTCTTTCGTTCGGCTCCATACGTATTTTCACTTTATTTTAGCTATTCTTCACTTATATGAGCTTATGTATATCCATA
>NW_023472872.1:0-3954 GCF_013731165.1 Rhagoletis pomonella
TGCATTTTTTATGAGAAGCTGTTTTTTATGGCAGAAATACACTCGGATTTTTGCGTAGAGTTCGGTTCTCAATGACCGCCCTTATAGGAAAGTTTCCCCAACTAAAAAACTTAAAACTACAAAATAACTCCAGACTCTTCCTGAATATTTGACCATTTTTTTAATTTAAGCCTTATAATTAATTTAATATTTTTCTGATTTTTATACCCGAGCGCCCTGCCCCTAAGGCTATGCTTACACCTTTTCACTATCACACTTAACTTTGCTTACTAAGTAGTGTTTGCCACAATATGAAGTACAGCGCGCAAAATAATAACAGTCGCACAGGTTTTTTGAAAAATAAAAGGGTTCTTTATAGATTTTGTGTTTTTTTTTTTGTTAACTTTGTAAATACTTTACTTTAATTTTATTAATTGATTTAAAAATTTTTATCCTGATTTGCATTTGCAAGCTTTGGGAGATAAGTACATGCGGCACTAACCTCTTTTTCAGGTGTATTTTTTCTTAGATTTTGTATAAAAAATAATAAAACCTGTATAGGGTTGGTCGAATGAATTCCCTCCTAGTCACCAGTTTCCAGTCTTTTCGATTGCTGAGTATGAGGCCTTATGTTAGACAAAAGACGGAGTATAAAGGACCCAAATGGGGGAAATTAGCCTATGGTTACAGAAGATATGTAATAAAGTAACCGACGAAGACTTGCGCTTATCTCCCAAAGTGTTTACCGCCGGTAAACCCAAATGAAGGTTAAAATTTAAAAACAAATTAATAAAATTGAAATAAAATCTGTGGATAATTAACAATAAACTACTTTTTCGAAACTACATTATAGAAAGGCCCCTTTTATTTTTCAAAAAAAAAAAAAACTGCAACAGATATTATTTTACACCCTGTATATGATAAAAAATTACTAGCTGGAAAAAGGAGTACAAAAGAAGTACAAAGCTAATAAAGGAGTACATTTCCAGATATTTTTTTTTGGGAGTACAAGGGAGTACATTGCAATAAAAAGGAGTACGTTTACTTCCAAAAGCAGTACGTCTGGCAACCCTAGGTTGCAATAACACAAACGACAATACATTTTTTTATTGCACTTTTAAATGGGAAATAATACCAAAATTTCCCATTGCTTATTTACACTATTTGTTACAAAAACGGTTTAGTGACAGAAGGAAAAATAACTTTCTTTATTCCAAAAATACAATTAAACAAAAAATGTGATATAATTCATAAATAAAGTAATATTCACAAAATATTTTTACTTATGAAAAGTCTAACAAATATATAACAATAGGGAAACCGCCTTTAAAAACTGCTCGACAAATTGGACATAGCGCTTTTGTATGAATTTTATCTGCATGCTCTTTAATATGCTGAAAACGTTGCGGGCAAACTTTAAAATGTTTGCATGGAACAAACAAAAGTTGCCGTTCCTGTTGGCAGCATACAACACAGAGAATATTCTTTTGAGTTTTATCTTCAGTTGAAATTTCTGCACTATCATCACTTTCTACACATATGTTTGTTAGTGTTTGGCCGAGTTTCTCTTCCGATTTGTGGCGTGCGCATTAATATTGTCACACAAAGGGAAGGGACCTAAGTTTTACACCGACTCCGAACGGCGATTGTGTCTTTATGAGAAGCTGTTTTCCATGGGAGAAATGCAATCGGAGGTTTGCTATTGCCTGTTATTAAAAAGCAGTTTCAGAAGTGAACAGAAGTGCAATTCTATTATTATTATTTTTCTAAGCGGTTATAATGCCAGCAGAGCACAGGAGGGGAGGGGGCGGAGGACGCGAGCACAACGTTGGACGCGGGGTGGCGTGGGGCGGCGCCGGAACGCAAAACCGCCGCGACGCTGAGCACTTTCAAAATTGTATACTTACAAATCCGTCCATTTAACTTGTTCATGTACAACTTTTGTCAAATGTAACTGGGTAACAAGTACTCCCGAGTGGCCTGGCACACAGAGCAAAGCAAGGTCTATATGTTTACCAACATACTTTAGACTTGCATTTCCGAACCAGTCTGAAAGTACTTAATTAGAGGGCTTACAGTGGCGGTCAAAAAAGGATGAATGGTGTTTCGTTTTTAATATTTACAATGTGTTTCCAGCTAAATTTTTTGTGATATTTTTTACGTGTCTGCAGAGACTCCTTGCCCTCCTCCACCTATTTTTCACCACGTAGTCCACGTAGGCTTTGAGAATTGCTTATACATATTCGCCAAAAGAAAAGTGAAGCTTGTTACCATTAACTTCGAAAAATACCCCAGATCCTGACCCAGAGCCTGTTTTGGAGCCATCAGTAATGTGTGAGTCCTGGCTCAGTGCTGGAATTAAACCAGAATTCAGCCTCAGGGAATTCAAAATTTTAGAATCTCTTCAACAAAGGTAATGGCGACGTAATATCCTGTGGCATTGAATTCCCAAATGCCGCCAGTAATTTCCGTATCGCCCCACTGAGAGTTATACCAGCATCCGTTTCTTTTTAGTCTGCAGGTGGCTTTTAAGGCGTCATCACGTATAAAGACACACAGTTATGGTAAGTGCAGAAGCGCGTTAAGAGCACTATATACCATTCAAAACACTTTAAGTTAAATATAGAGGCTACCAATCAACCATAAGATTCATTTCGTGGACCTTCATTTACAACTGGTGCACCCCCATATTTTCTTTCACGCAACGTAGACCACCGTCGAATCTCCCCATGGACCCATGGGGGTTCACCTGGACCACTTTGGGAATCACTGCTCTAAAGCATTCTGTAGGAATGACTTGCATAATGTCTTTAGCCTCATCCTCGTAAGGGCTGGACACTAGCACAGGGAGTTTTCGTCTGTATCTTTTGAACCAGAGTAATAGCAACTTCGACATCAACGGACCAGTGCCCTGTGAACACTGCAGTAAGTTAGTAGGTACCTTCTTTGCTCATTCCTAAGAGAGCTTTGGTCTAAGTCGGTCGTAGGACGCCCATCCTGTACGGTTCACCCTCTGCTTAGGCTTCGAGTGATAAATTTCGGTAATTGTTGCTTTTATCTCCCATAGCGAAGCGCCCATGTCCACCACTTCGGACACATTCAGTGCAGAGCCGCACCTTGCTAGTTCGTCCGCTGCCACGTTTCCGTAAATGTCCTTATGACCCAGAAACCATATTAGAGTAATTTTGTATTAATCAGAGATATAGACCAGCTCTCTCCTACAGTATTCTACTAGTTGAGATGTAATAGAGGTAGAGGCCTCAATGGCCGATTAGCTTTCCGAGATATTCAGATGAATATTTAAGCAAAAATTACAGGAATTTTTTTGGCAAGAGATTTCGCACTGAATTTAACTAGTTGCAAATCAAAAATATGGAAAAACCATATGTATTTATTAAAAAAATATACAAAAATATGCGCAATAAATTTGCAAAAACAGGTATTTTTTCCAAAACATGCCTATTTAAAGGAAACTTCATTAATCGTAAAGATTTAAAGTCAACGCGATTTTTTATCAACTTAAAACTTACACTTACTAAAATTTAAAGGGCTTTAAAACTGCATACTCAAAAAGATTCTAAAAATCTGACTAAAAAGCTGAAAATTTTGATGCAATTTTGCAGAATTTTTATAATTTTTGCACAAGGTTTGAAATATGAATTTATATGGTATTTGTTAGATAATGAGCTATACTTTTATATAAAGTGATAAATATTGAATAAACAAAAGAAAAAAGGAAAATCTTGTTAAAATGTCGTGTCCCTACTTATTTTTCTACCATTGTATGTAGGTATGAAATTTGTGACCGAAAAAACTTTTACAAATGCTTTGGTATTTATTCATATTTTTACCTCGTTTAGTGAATGCAATTGGTCTCATTCCCATCATTTTTGGAGTGTTGCACTCTGTTATTGGTACTCAAAATAGTTTTGAAGAAAAGTTGTTAATTTTTATGATCTAAAGGTGCCGCCAGGA
>NW_023472873.1:0-3954 GCF_013731165.1 Rhagoletis pomonella
TACTACTTCCCTGCCGAATCTCCATTACTTTAACAAAGACGTGGCCGCCTTATGTAAGTAGGAATTTAGAATCTACATTTGGTATCAGACATACCTCTGAGCTGCTTTACAAAGTAAGTTATGCATAATGCAGAGCAGTTGCTCGGAGTAGTTCGGCGCTTGGAAATAACTTCGGCTGCACGATAATTTTGCAACTGACAACGTAATGTGTCATAGGAGGTGTTCATTTTGCGCTTTACTATTAGCTGACATTGGCCGTAATTACTATTTTGGTACTAAAAACTGAAGGAAAACATGGCTTACCTCGTAAGGTGCTTACCTATTTTCCCAGTGGGATTTAACGACCAATTCTATATTTACTTAATTACCTTGCTTTCAATTGCCCAAAAGCATTTTCAACCACTCTACGAGATTTTGAAAGTTGGTAATTTAAAGCTTTTTGTGAAGGCGTCTTATCCAAACTGAATGGAAAAGGCTTCATTAAATATTTGGAAAAACGAAAGGCAGAATCTCCAAGAATGACAACTGGGATGTCAAAATTTCCTAAATTTGTGCTCATTGTGTTCAGAAGGGAGCAGTTCTCCAGTTCCGTTTTTAAGCTGGACTTTTCAAAGATTTGGGAATCATTACACCTTCCTGGACTTCCCACGTTGATGTAGCGATATCTTTAAAAGAAGAGAAAAAGTTATGCGCTATGTAATTTACATTCGGATGAATATGCATATACATAAAATAGAATATCTAAAAAATTGCATGCTGGGTACCTTGCATAAACAAGTGCTAGTAACACTGTGGAATACCATCCTTTATAATTGATATAATCGACTGCTTCTTCCTGTCTGGGATGAATCTCTATGTGGCATCCATCTGAAAAATATATTCGCTACTTAGTTGGGTAAAAATAATAATTTTAAGGGCTTACCAAGAGCACCCATACACTGAGGGAATCCAATGTGTTTAAACCCATTAACGCAGTCTTCAATTGTTTCTCTACTTAGGGGAAAGTGGTTGAAATACATTGGGTGTAACACTTTCCACACTTCCCTAAAAAATTCCAAGAGAGCTGCGCATAATGTTGGTTTGGCCACTCCAAACAAGTTCGCAATGCTACGATATTCCGCTGAGGACCCAGGAGCATATAGGGCGATGGCAACTCGTTTCTCCAAGCAGATGGTATTATGGAATCTTGTTGCCTTTCTCTTTAGGTGATCCAGAAAACTGCATAATTTTTTAAAAGCACTTCTATTTAGTCTAAAATTTTGTCTGAAGTTATTATCTCCAGAGCATTGGCACTCGACTTCCCAAAACGTACTTCCTCGATTCTGTTAAACGTTGGATTTCTAAGTATATGTATACATGAACCAACGACTACAGATCACGTAATCCGCCATCGTTGTATTTGTAATCGATTTTCAGAAAAAAGTTTTCGTAGCGTTTTTGATGTTTTTTGGTTCTGTTTACATCGTCTTCTACCTCTTCGTAGTGATATTTTAGCGATGTTATGTATTTTTTGCAGCGGTTTTAATTAGAAATTTTGATTTATTACAAATTTATGATATAATATGAAGTGCTTCGTGATTGGAACAAGTTTGTGCGTCTGTTTGATTTGCCAAGAGGCGTAAATTTGCGTGAAAAGTGGGTGCACATTTGTGGTCAGAACGTTGGCATTGAAAAATCGGCCGGTGCCGATCATATGCGATTGTAAAACACTCTCAATCATTAAAACCATATTTTATGAACTTTTTTTGCTAATTGTCATCAAGTTTCACTTTTTATATTTTATAATAAATACAAATCTAATCGCACTCAATAACCGCGCCTTTTTCGTTTTCTTTGTTTGTTTTCATTTTTAGGCAGATGTCAAAAACGCTCAGAAATTTACTTTTTTCATTCTTTTCCGATTGCGTGATCTTGTTAGTTGGTTCATGTATGTATATACATACATACATAAGTGATTATAATTTTGTTTTCATACCTGTTGTGGAGCAAAGGTTCTTTCATTTGTTGAAAGTTCCAAGTGGATGTATTCCCACATCACAACTTGCTCGTTTTTATACAGAATTACGATCTCCATAAATCGTGCACGTCTTTTTATTAATTCATATATGGATGTGTTTATTTTTTCAATTTTTGCATAATTGATGGTCACAGATACATATAATTTCACCATTAATAAAATAAATTTAATTCGGCGCATTTTGCTTAAATTTCAATGTAAACAATAAACAGATGATTTCGAACTTGGGTAAATGCAAGGCATAACAAGGTAGAAGCGATTTCGACATTTCTCTCTTTTGAACTGCGACTAAAATGTCAACTCTTAACCCTATAATATTCAAAATTTAAATTTTTTTATTTTAATTTTCAATTGTGAGCTGTGTGACTAGTTTTAAATACATAATAAAATGAAAAGGAATTACGGGCGGTAAGTTGTGTTTGACAAGAGCCAGGACAACAAACTTGTGCATTATTTAAACCTCCGAATTGTCAAGTGAAGCGACAATGGTGGGCAAATTGCTGCGATATTTCATTATTTAGGAGATTCTTCACGTGTGCGTGAAAACAATTTTAGTGCCAGTGACTTTATTTGTTGCCCCTCGCAGCCTAGTATTTCTAAGCGGACGCGTTTGTTCCCAGGTGCAGGATTTATCATACCGAATATGAAGAGAAAATTTTCCACTCATATACGTGGATAGACCAAATTTCTGTCTGATAAATCCTAAACCAGAATTCCTTGTTGACATAAAGAAACTGGAAGTATTTTTTAATAAATTTAATGGAAAGAAAATTTCGGATTGCAAAAATTTAATAGCTACATAAATTATTGAAGTTAAGTTCTGATGTAAATTTAGACAAAAAAAACTTTTTTTTTAATGTCTAATATACTTTTGAATTAACTATTTGAATAAAAAAATAAATCCTCTAAAACATTGGGCTAGTAAAAGCAAGAAAATTGTGAAAATGGTTTTATAAATGAGTGTTTCATTTAGTGTGTAATTTTGTGCAAGTATGCATTTCCACATATACATTAAAATGAAAATGCAATAACTAAAATGAAGCTGATTCTAATGAGATTTTAAATATTTTCATATTAATTTTAAAGATATAGAGTTTTATCAAATATGGTAAATGCATAACAAAGGTTTAATTTCTTTATTTACATTTTTTGACATTACAGTCAGCTATAAGAGAGCTCGACTGAATTGTCACTTCTACCTTGTTGAATATGCCTTGGGTAAATGTACATTTGCTAAATGCGATAGCATGAATGCTCTTCAAAAATATATGTTCGAAAGTGCCAAACGCAGCAAAAACGCTGCATTAGTCCAAGAATAAAAAAAATGCGCGTACGCTTGGTTTGCATTATATTTAAGTCATCTGTGTCCAAAGAATAAAGTGTGAGCGTAAGTACTTACTCTACAAGCAAATATATACGCTATACATTAAATACACAGTGCATAGAGAAAAAATTACTGCGAAGTTAAAATTTTTAATTTAATTTTTTACACAACAAAGGTCAACAGGATGAAAAAACCTCCAAATGTCGTTCAAAACGTCAACCTAGCAACGCTGGTCACATCTTGCAAATAACGTAAATCTATAAGAGGAGACACCACGTTATAATTGTAGCAGGTGTTAACATCAGGAGCGTGCCTTCTCTTTTCATCCAATCACAAAACGTATTTGGGCAAAAGAGAATGCACGCTCCTGATGTTTCCACTCGTTACAATTATAACGTGTTGTCTCTTCTTATAAATTTACGTTCTTTGCATCTTGCAATTTTATTTCTGAAACATATGTGACAGAAAGGTCTTTCTGGCTGTTTACACATCGAAATAAAATTTATATTTCTCAATTTGACGGCGAATTGCGTGGAAAAGCTGAAAATATTGCCACGTCTGACACGCTCTATACGTGGAAATAAAATATTTTCTGTTCAATTTGATAGCGAAT
>NW_023472874.1:0-3954 GCF_013731165.1 Rhagoletis pomonella
CGTTCCAGTCTTTTTATAAAAAGTTGGCTATGTGGTCTCCAAACGAATACGGCATATTCGAGATGAGAACGCACTAAACTTATAAATAATGCTTTGAAAGTATATGGGTCAGAGAAATTAGAGCTATTACGACGTACAAAACCAAGTACTGAGTATGCTTTCGCAATTACATAGTTAACATGGTTGTTAAATGAAAGTTTCGGGTCAAATATAACCCCTAGATCTTTAATTTCGCCGACATTATTGAGAATATGATTCGATATGCAATAAGACGTATTGCGAACATTCAAAATCTTCGCAAACGTCATCTTAAAGCATTTATTTATGTTTAAAGATAAACAAGATTTCAGGCACCATCGATGGAGAGCGTCAATATCGCATTGAAGCCTTACCTCGTCAAATGAATCTTTAATTATAGTGTATACCTTAAGATCATCTGCATAGAGTAAAAAATTTGCGAATGAGAAACAGCTACTTATGTCATTTATAAAAAGGACGAACAGTAGAGGACCCAAGACACTTACTTGCGGCACCCCAGAGGAAGCCACAAAAGAGTCAGAAGACACACCATCTATGGTTACAACACTGGGTCTGTTGGATAAGTAGGATCTTATCCATTCCAAGAAGCATGAATGAAAACCTAGGCAGGCAAGTTTTTCGACTAGTATACTATGAGGGACTCTATCAAAGGCTTTCGAGAATTCCGTATATATACAGTCCACCTGTAATCCAAAAGAAAACGCCTTTACGCAGTAGTCGGTGAAAACTGCTAAGTTTGAAACTGTAGACCGCCCAGAAACAAAGCCATGCTGGTTATGACAAATAAAAGATTTAGTAGCAAAGTACAGTTTATCTTTAACTACACACTCGAACAGTTTAGAAATAGTTGAGAGTTTAGAGATGGGCCTATAGTTCCTAGCATCGTTTTTCTTACCACCCTTTAGAATAGGGGTTATGGAAGTAACTTTCCATTCATCAATAAATATACCTGAAGCAAGAGACTTATTAAAAATGATTTTTAGTGGTTGAATTAGGGCAGAACATTTTTTCAATAGCAGGGCAGACAGACCATCAATATCAGTTTGAGAAGAGGGTTTAAGGGAAGCTACCCCCTTTGTAATATCTTCAGTTGATAATGTCAGGGAGCCAAAATTAAGGCTCGAATTGATATCAGAAGAAATGTTAGCTGTGGTGCTACTATCAGCGGAAACAAAATTCGACCTAAAAAAGTCGGCGAACAGATTAACCACATCTTCTGGAGACTCAGCAAAATTATCGTCTAGGAAAACTGAAGATGGGATATTTGAACATGACCTCTTGGATTTGATATAAGTCCAAAAATATTTCGGGTTAGATTTAATGCTCACCTCAGCAGATCGAATGTAATTTTTGTGGAGGTATTTGTCTAAGCGACTAAATTCTTTTGAATATTGTTGGTATTTAAGAAACAAGTTATGGTTTCTGGTTAACTGAAATCTTTTATAATATTTGTTTCTTAAGTTTTTTAAGCTTTTTTAGATCTTTCGTGTACCAGGGTACTTTATATGATAGTTTTTTCTTGACAGGTATATTTCCAAGACAGAATTCATACATAGCCCTTTTAAAAGTTGAAAAACAGTTAGCAGTACTTAAATCTGATAAAAGGGCATCCCAATCGATATTAAGCAGCAGATTATTCAAGTTGGAAAAATCGCAGGTAGCAAATTTGAATGCGATTTTATCCATAGAGGCTGTACAAGTAGAAGAATATTCGTAAAAATCCAGGCTTATAACTAAGGAAACATGATGCTTATCACATGGAGTTATTGGGGATATACATTCATAAAGACTATAATTAATATTATCGCTTACAAATATGAGATCTAGGATCCTATTTAGAGTATTAACCAATTTATTGATTTGCTTAAGGTTAAGGCTGAGAATACGGTCAATAAAGTAAGACTCATGGGCAGCACTTACATTGGATGGAGTGAGAACCGAATTAGAAAGAGTGTCAGTCCATTGGACATTGTGTAAGTTGAAATCCCCCAATATGCACAAATTACTATCTGATGGATCATTTAATGCGAGCGAGACAATATTATCCACATGCATTTTATATAGATCAAAGTTTCTATTTGGTGGGATATAAGAAGTAATTAGATATAGGCATCTACATCTAAAAGGGTCTCTTAAGCGCACACACAGTTGGTCAAGCAAAGAATCGTCATTGTTGAGTGTAACCAAGTAAGCGCGAAATTTACGTCGAACAGCTATAAGGACACCTCCACCTCTGCGGGAACCAGTCTTAGAAGGATCCCTGTCTTTACGAAAAACGTCGAATATATTAGGATCAAAGAACTCACTATCATGAAACTCCGAACGCAGCCAAGTTTCCACAATGACGAATATGTCATAGTCCATCTGGGCACTGAAGGAACTAACAATATTAGATTTCGTTCTTAAACCTGATATGTTCTGAAAATATATATTTAGACCAGAGGCCTTATCAGAGGGAGACTGGTGGCTTTTCTGACCAGTAAGATCATTAGTTTGAACACTTTCAATTATGGGCTGGGTTTCTTGGACCCCCGCTTTTGGAAAAAATTAAACGGCTTGATTCTTACATCCCTCGGCCACACTGAAGCATTAAGTACTACGTCATGATACATTGTAGGCACGCCAAGCTTAAAATTGATTCGCTTTAGAGTACTAGAGTTGTTTTTCTTTACTAGTTTGTAGCATAAGAGTTCCGCAGCATTGATGCCGGTATGTTTAGGTACATACTTAGTAATATCTTCCTCAGTAACAGATGGCAAACAAGATGACAGATGAAACCAAGAGTTAGCTATAGCAACGTTGAGATCGGTGTTAGTATTAGAACGAAATATGACAGCTGACTTCTTATGTTTACGCCTTCCCACTTCAATCCACTCAGCATTATTCGCATCGATAATGGTATTCGCAGCTGCATTAGCTAATATATTTTTAGCGGCCACACCGGCAACAGCTGAGGTCTCAGCAGAGTCACCATAAACAAAGGCATCAACATTTGGCAGATTGGAAAGAGAGATATCCACACCTATTTGATTGCGAATGGCACCGGTAAGCGAATTCGGTGATAACATTTCAGCATTAGTCCCATGCACAATGGCTACGTCGGCAGAGATGCCAGCATCGGCAGAAGGTTGGTGCGAGTTCTCAGCGTCAGTAACAGAAAGCTGAGGAGCATTCAAACTCTTGGTACTTTGCTGCGTTTGCTTAGAATGATTACGCTGGCATTTTTTGAGACTGTTCGATGAATTAGATTTGGTAGTAGATGTTGTTTTCGTAGCTGTATTATTGAGAACAGCGCCAGCTAATGCAGCAGCACCACTGAGCGACGTAGGAGCATTAGAAGAACTAAATGGCTTCGTCTTGTTCGCTGGTTTAGTGGTAGCAGTTTCAGTGTTCGAAACAGCGGAGACCGGTGACGAAACAGCAGGTGAGGAAGAATGCGAAACTGCAGGCAGAGCGCAAGCAATACGAAGAGTTTTTATTTCCGATGTAAGTAACGATATGCTAGCATCTCTATAGTTGAGTTTAGCATGCAGTGAAAGAGTTTGTGCATGAAGGGCATCGAACTTTTGCATTAGCTGCTTATTATCATCGTGCAAAGCATCAACCAATGATAACACACGGGCATTCTCACTTCCAAGGCAGGCAATTTCTTTAAACACTGTAAGCAAGGTAATTTGCTGCTTGTTATTGAGATCGTTTGAGCTTCCGAATGATTTTTGAGAGTCAGACGAGGCTGAGTTAATAACGTTCTCAGCCGAGGCTGCGGATGGCGGAGGCGAGCGATTAGATCTACGGCGCTCATCCAGGCAAAGTTTGCAAAAGAACGGCTTGTTAGCCGAAAGTAGAAAGTCAAGATCAGCCGGCATAACACCAACACAGTCTAAATGAAAAAACGCCTTGCAATTCGCACATAGC
>NW_023472875.1:0-3953 GCF_013731165.1 Rhagoletis pomonella
ACCTGTCCAGGAGTCCATAGAGCGGCCCTGCTGCTCAGAAGACACTCTTGGCACGGAAAAGAGGGTACCTTCCAGCCCAGAGAGATCAAAGGCTCTTTTCGCCCAAAATCCCTTCCGTCCTCCGCTAAATGCGAATCGGAGACAAGGTCGAGGGGAGATTTCAATGGAGGAGAAGACCCTGATGGCCACCAATAGGGGGAAAAAGATGGCCAAGCGGGCTTCAAGGCCGAAAAATGGCAAACCCCCCAAGCGATAGGCCTAGGCACATCAAGTGCCTGCAAGTGAACCTCCATCATGCAAAGGCGGCCTCTGACGTCTTATGCAGGAGGTTCAAAACAGAACTCTTGGATGTCGCATTCATCCAAGAACCGTGGGTTTTCGCCGGGGCTATTAAAGGCCTAAACGACTGTGATGGTAAGATAATCTACGATACCACACACTGCAGGCCCAGAGCGGCCATATTACTACGTAATAACATGACTTTTGTTCCCATTTCAGAGTTGACACAACAGGACTTAGCTGCTGTATGGACTAAAGTGCCCACTCAAATGGGAGAACAAGAGGTCGTTCTCGCTTCAGCTTACCTCCCAGGCGACAGCTGTGAGATGCCCACAAGGGAAGTAATAGCCCTAGAGGAGTACTGCAGAAGGAGAAAGCTGAAACTAATAATGAGCTGTGATGCCAATGCCCATCACTGTGTTTGGGGCAGCTCGGACACCAATTCTAGAGGTGAGTCATTTCTTGAATTTATCACTAAGAACAACTTATTTATTCTTAACCGGGGTAATGAGCCGACCTTTGTCAATGCTATAAGAGGGGAGGTTCTAGACTTGACAATTTCCTCAACTAGCTTGTCGACCTTTATCTCAAACTGGCATGTCTCAAATGAGGTATCTATGTCGGACCACCGGCATATTCGATTCGATATAGAAGCCCAAAGAGTAACAAACCATGTTTACAGAAATCCCAGAAAACAAACTGGGAACTCTTTCGCCTCCACATAGAGCGGGAAGTGAATGGTTCTACCGCACCAATTTCATCCGTCTATGAACTTGAGGACGAGGCGAGAAAGTTCCAAGATGTTCTTAAACAAGGTTTTGAAGAGAGCTGCCCACTGAGAACCAAGAAGTCTCAAAGGGATGTCCCTTGGTGGAGCGATTCTCTCGGAAAACTAAGGAAAAGAGCCAGGAAACTTTTCAATAGGGCAAAGTCAACAGGTGACTGGACCGCCTACAGGTCAGCCCTAACCGCTTACAACTGTGAGCTCAGAAGGTCTAAAAGGGCTACGTGGCGTGAGCACTGCGGAAGTATTTCCTCTCTTCCAGAGGTGCATCGCCTTCAGAAGGCCCTTAAACTAGATCATCCGAAAGTCCTATGCACTTTGAAAAGACCAGATGGTACCTACACTGGCACCCCGGAAGAAACCAGCAGGCTTCTGCTAGAAACCCACTTCCCGGGATGTATTCCACAAGGCACATGTCCTTCGACAAACACGGCGAACGCTGTGTGCGCAAACAGGAGGACTAGAGGCCTAGCAGGAAGAATCGTCAGTGTGGAAAAGATATCGTGGGCCATTTCAACCTTTAGTGCATATAAATCCCCTGGTCCAGATGGTATCTTCCCATGCCTGCTGCAGCAGAGCTTGGGCTTAATATCAGGGCCACTAGTCAGATTGCTGAGAGCAAGTCTCTTACTTGCTCACATACCAACAACATGGAGTGAAGTCAAAGTGGTCTTTATACCCAAAGTGGGGAAAAACTCAGCACAACTCTCAAAGGCGTACAGGCCAATTAGCCTCAGTTCCTTTCTAGTAAAGACACTAGAAAAACTTATTGACTTTCACATAAGGGATAACTTTCTCAGGAATACGCCTCTGTGTCAGAGTCAGCACGCATACCAGGCAGGCAAATCTACTATTACTGCAATACATAGCCTAACTCAAGTCATTGAAAAGGCATTGCGGTATAAACAGATAGCTTTGTGTGCATTCCTGGACATATCAGGTGCTTTCGACAATACGTCTTATGAAGCAATATCGACAGCTATGATACGAAAGGATATTCCTGTCCTTCTAACGGATTGGATCATAAGCATGTTGAGGTCCAGAACCATAATAGCGGAACTAGGAGACGACAGGCAAGCAGTAAATGCCACCCGTGGCTGTCCTCAAGGGGGAGTCTTATCGCCCCTACTTTGGACACTGGTTGTTGACGAACTTCTTGAAAAGCTAAATGGCAATGGATTCAAGGCATATGGATATGCAGATGACCTAGTCATCTACGTTGTCGGCTGGCATGAGGACACAATTTGTTCCAGATTGCAAGCTGCGCTCAGTCTAACGGAAGACTGGTGTGCTTCAAAGGGATTGTCAATAAACCCGCAGAAGTCCACTGTTGTCCCATTTACCAATAGAAGGAAAGTCAACTTGACTAAACCCACTTTGGCAGGGACAGAAATTGAGTTCTCAGAAGAGGCGAAGTATCTAGGGGTAACTCTGGACAAAAGGCTCAATTGGAACTCACATCTCCTTAACATTACCAACAAGGCTACAAGGGCGTTTTATGCCTGCCAGAGACTCCATGGTAAAACTTGGGGAATATCACCCAAACTAACGTATTGGTCTTTCAATACGGTCGTGAAACCTGTTGTCACATATGCGGCACTGGCCTGGTGGCCAAAAGCAAAGAAAGCAAGTGCGTGTGCCACCTTGAGCAAGCTACACCGCTTGATCTGTGTGGCCATCACAGGAGCTATGCGCACCTGTCCAACGGATGCCCTCGGTATAATTACAGGCATTCCTCCTCTATCTATTCTGATAGAAAAGGAGGCCTGCTGGAGCTCCATACGGCTGCCCAATGTAATCAGCATGAAGAGTGGAGATCTTTGGGGTCACTTGGAGGTTCTCAAGCCTTTTCTGGATGATCCCGCTATCAAGCTCACAGATATCATGCTACCGAAATTATCCTTTGATAAGCCCTACAAGGTCAGAATTCCTGAAAGGGACTGCTGTAAAGCGATAATATCTATGATTGACAAAGGGTCCCAAGTATGGTATACCGATGGATCAAAGATGGAAGACGGGAGTACTGGGGCAGGCGTGCTTGGACCAAGGTTCCAGAAAAGTCTGCCAATGGGCTCATACCCAACCATATTCCAGGCGGAGATCTTCGCAATCGAAGTCTGTGTTCGAGAATGTCTTCGGAGAAGGACAAACGGGGCCAGAATAAATATTATGTCGGATAGCCAGGCAGCACTAAGGGCCTTAGACTCATTTAAAACGACATCTAGGCTTGTGGACAGTTGTAAAACTCTTCTTAATAGCCTAGGAGCCCATAACAGAGTTACGCTGTGGTGGGTCCCTGGGCATGAAGGGTTTGAAGGCAACGAAAGGGCTGACTATCTCGCAAAACGTGGGGCCCAAACGCGAATGCATGGTCCCGAGCCTTTCTGTGGTACATCTATAGGATACACTGCAGAACTACTTAGGAGTTGGGAGGAATCTCAGATTGCTGCCCACTGGCGTAAGTCAAAGGGAATGAGACAATCAAAGAAATTCATAACTCCTTCCAAGAGGAACTCAGAAAGACTCCGTGAACTCAGCCGGGAGGGTCTTAGGACCATTACAGGCTACCTGACAGGACACTGCAAGTTAAGGTACCATCTAAACAAAATGGGGCTTTCTGTAGAGACGGACTGCAGGTTCTGTGGGCTGGCGGAGGAAACTTCGGAGCACATTCTGTGTGACTGCCCGCGTATCATGAATAGCAGACTGATGCACCTTGGGGAACGATTGTCTTCTCCATCCAAGATTTGGAACACGGCACCCTCCAATGTGCTTAATTTCTTGAATAGCCTAAGGTTGGAGTGACCACAATCAGGGTTTAGCACAATAGATCTTTTAGGTCGCAGCGCGAGTATACCCGACGTACTAATAATAATAATAATAATAATAA
>NW_023472876.1:0-3953 GCF_013731165.1 Rhagoletis pomonella
CGTCTACATTTTCAGACACAATTTGGAACGAACTGTGAACACCCCAAATAGTAAACCTACATAACATTCTACAGCGAAAGTACAAATTTGAGATCGAGTTTAAGCGGTCGTTATTCATATGCCCCCCATATACATACATATGTTACTTTTCATATCAATTCAAGTGTATTATGTGCGTCTGAATAGGGATGGCAGCTTTTTCACTTCAACTTCTCATTCAACTTCGTATTCAACTTTTGTTGCCTGTAAAATCGCCTCGTGCGATTGCCCTATTATTTACGTTATTGAAAATGAATTTAAATCGCAAAATTTTATCATTGGGCGTAAATTTGGTAAGCCAAGCGTTGGTAGAAGTGCTTTTAGCGAAGCTGAAAGATAAAATAAGAGTAAAAAAGTAAAAAAGAAAAAAAGTATGTATACAGAAGAGTGTTGGCATTTTTGGTACAATTGTACTTGTTTGATACAATTTCATTTACAATATACTTTCCTACTACGCAGTACTTTTTAGTACAATTTTGTAATGAATACTAAAAATATATAGCTCCGAAAATTCACAGCAAGAAATTTTTTGTATTCTCTTTTGTTCGCCTGTTCGTATTTACCTTTGTAAGTTTTGAAAAATGGCTTGAACGAACCAGTATAATATAGCCTAGGCAAATTTTTAAAGAAACTTTTCGATACTAAGTTTTACTAAAACAAAATGTCGAAGTCAGCTTCATATAGAAACAAAGTCTTCGTTAGTTATAAGAAGAAATTTTCTTAAATATAATACCTTTACGGCACTCACATATTAACAAGATTTTACTATTTATTTTATTATTCATTAATTTTAATTATCTGTTTATAAAATATAATGTATTCTTTAAGAAAAACTGTATAAACCCAAGATTAAATCTTTGCGAAACATTCAAAAACCAACATACTTTCGTAAAAATTTCGAGCTTTATTAATATTCTTTAGGTTTTAGCCCATGCAATTTTAGTATAATAAAGTGCGAGTTTAAAGTAGCTGGGAATTACCGTTGAACTTGGCAATTTTTTTGTCGACGATGTCAGCCATTTTCTTCCATACGAAGTGTGTTCGACGATTTTTTATATGGAGAAAATTAGCCACACCTTCATCAAAGCAATCTTAAAAAACTTAGTTATATTAAAATTTAATGGGCTAAAAAACCGCACACTCAAAATAAATCTAGGAAATCGAATTAAAAAGCTCGAAATTTTTACGAAAGTGTGTTAGTTTTTTTTTAATGTTGCACAAAGTTTGAACCTTGGATTTGTACGGCTTTTCTTAAAATATAAACCGTATTTTTACAAAAAATAATTAAAATTGAATAATATTAAGATAAATGGTCAAATCTTGTCGTAAAGTTTTGATAAGCACTTGAAATGCTATTAAAATGTCAAATTTTAGTACTGAATTCAAAGGAAAATGTCTCTTTTATCCATTAATAATAACTTAAATATGCTTTTTGTTAAGATGTATACCTGAAAATGTGTGCATACATATTTGCGTTAAATGCAGTACATGTGCACGTGTAATAAATTTGTAAAAGTGTAAAATACGTAAACGCATGTACATAAACAATAAAACTTTCTCATGAATACCATCAAATCATTGGTCTTGAAGGGAATGTACTAAGAAAATATATGAGCGAATTAAAAAGTGTATACAATTTATAGCCGAAAAGTAAATTTTTTGTATAGATTTCGTACTGAAGTAACAATTTCATTTCCCAACATTGATACAGAATGTAAACAAACACAGGGTTGCAGGGGAAAAAAGTTGAACGAGCTCAAAGTTGGCTGGCGACCAATTTTGTTGAAAGCGATTAGTTGAAAGGCCGTTCGGACGAGGCGATTTTTGCTTTCAACTAAAAGTTGCCTGAAAAATCGCCTCGTGCGAAAGCCCTATAAGCAGCCCTGTTGGTAGCTGGCAAGAAAATGTGATTAGTTTAACGGGATTTAGATACAAAAACCAATTTAAATGAGTAATTAAGCGAGGTATTTGCGTAATATATATACTCTTTTAAAACATAAGTCACGTATAAAAGGAAGCAAAAATTTCCCTCTCCACTTTCCCATAAACAATTTACAATAGAGCAGTTTTTTCACTTACCAACATTAGCCTTCAGGTCTCGTATTTTTTAACCGACCTGGCTGAGCTCGAATAAATAGCCGAGTTTGTGTTGTTGCTCTGTGTATATTTCGTCATTTAAGCGAGTGATCTTTTGTAGCTCGGTTGCAAAAGAATGCACCTACTATAAATGTAGCAAAGCTATTTATGGAAAATTCTATATATCAACCTAGTCTAGATATCAACCTCGTTGTGGGCATCATATCAAGGAGATACAATTAGAAGACTCTAGATGTCGCCCCGCCAGAAGAAGTTAAATATTGCGCCTAAATATATGCACTATTTATATACATATGTCACAGCGAAAATGGACGACACGCCATTTCTTTAAATGAAATAAACTGCTGCTATATGTATGTATGTACATATGTATGTTTATACTAAATGTGAGCAAACAACATTGTGCTTGCATAGTCTTCTGTTCTCTTTCACTGCAAGTTGAATTATTTTAATATCTATTGCAAAATTGTCTACAGACAAGACTAAAAAGTAGAAAATAAATAATATAAAATAAAACTTTTTAATATACAACGCTTTTATAAATGGACTAAAAAGTATAAAATAATATTTCTCAGTCCCACAAAATTTATTTTGATAACTTTTGATTTTGAAATTTTAGCAAAAGTCATTATAAACAATACATTGGAAATGAAAAGCGTGGGGCGCATCTAATACACTTGAATTGATATGAAAAGTAACATATGTATGTATATGGGGGGCATATGAATAACGACCGCTTAAAATCGATCTCAAACTTGTACTTTCGCTGTAGAATGTTATGTAGTTTGACTATTGTCAATGAAATCGAATGCTTTGTACTGCATACGCTCCATGTTTTTCGTTTTCAATGTCAATGTCGTTAATTGTTTATAATGACTTGCTAAAATTTCAAAATCAAAAGTTATCAAAACAAATTCTGTGGGACTGAGTAATATTTTTTTTGACTTTTTAGTCCATTTATAAAAGCGTTGTATATTAAAAAGTTTTATTTTATTTTATTTATTATATATTAGTTTTTTGATTTTGGTCGTTTTATTATAATTTATTCGTTAATTTTGAACTCCAGGCCGGTTATTAAATAAAACATACATTTTGGTAATTTTATTTATTACATTTATTGCTGTCGATATTTCGCCTTCAATCTGAAGGCATCTTCAGGACTGAAAAACACCAAATGCATACATATTTACGTCAAATTACAAAAAACGTACATCAAAAACGCAACTTACATTATTGAGTTTTTCCAATCGACTAATTCTATGTGCAGAAAAATATTAACAAACACGCTCAAAGAACACTTAAACATAAACAAGAGAATTTAAGCAAGTCGAAATACCGTAAATGTAAACAAAAAATATACAAACAACAATACATGAAGTGGTGGACAGTAGGACGGAGAGAATCTGTATGTAGAAAAGTACCACAGTGGAGAGAATACAGACGGTGGCGCCGATCGCAATACCGCTAATCGGCTCTCAGTGAATTTGACAGAATCAGCTGTTTTGCTGACGTCACAGTCGAGTTGACAGCAGTAGAGATGTGCTGAATCAATACTTTCAAGTATTGATCGATATTCGGTACCGATTTAAAAAGTATCCAATACTCTCGATACTCGGTACCGAAACATTTAGATTTTGAATAAAAGCGCACACAGGCCAAAAATATGGAAAAAACCGCTCAGGGGAGATTCGCCTATCAAAACCCGAATGTAGGAGCCAATAGAGCTTTTAATACTGATTCAAATGAACGATGTATATATGTCGGTTCGAGGCCATAACGCAGAGAAACTCTTACTTGTTTGAAGCATTTTTGTTCCA
>NW_023472877.1:0-3953 GCF_013731165.1 Rhagoletis pomonella
GCACACTCGGCCGTGATATTCAAATTCATTTGGCGTCTAAAAATTGATTTGGACCAGGTACTTTCTGTTTTTCGAGTGGATATTTTCGCGAAATATTTACAAAAACCTACAATTTTTAAAATTTATTTTTTAAATATGCTGCAACAATTCTAGATATAATATTTCAGTAATATCTCTTATTTTCTTTTCCTGAAATGTATTTTGTGCATGCATAGAGACTTTTTACAGATTCGTCATATTTTAATGTAATAAACTTCCATTAGGCTTATTAATGGTGATTTAATTTCTACCAAAAAAATGTCGCATTTTGATTGCCCCTTTCTATTTTCGTGTTCGATTCTAAAATAAGGGCAGACGGTGAGAAAACTTTGTGTTCGTTTCTTAAAATGCCACACTCTTGTAAGGCAAAAAAGGCACATTTTCTGCCCTTTAAAGCTTTCTTAGGGGAGATGTTTGCCCTGAAAATTAGATGGTTGCTTAAAACGACAATATTATGAAATGCGTGAGCAGGACAAGGGCAAGAAGGCAAAACATGCCCTTTTAAAGGGTTAAGTGTAACATCAAACACATTTTGAGCCGTACAAGGGCAACATTTTTTGGTAGAATCGAAATCACCTCAAGATTTCTACCTGTTTCCCATTTGTTGTTTTGGACCTAAAATGAAAGGTTTAAACGTTTTATTACACCAAATTTCCTTTAAATTGTAATTAACTTACATTTTTGTAGCAGTTCCCTTTTAAAATACCGGTGAAAATTCTCCCAGAATAACGAAATCAATTCTCCTCCTTTTTGACATTCGTAATACCTACTTTTTTCCCGAAATACATTTTCCCTTTTTCGAAGATCGTTTAGAATAGGAGAATAGGGAAAAGAGGAAAAATTCTCAGGGAATTTTTATTTATGATAGGAGGAAAGAGAAAGGAGGAAAAATTACTAGTTTCTATTCAGAATCGGGCTGATAGTTAATTCTATAAGAAAAACTATCTAAGTTGACCAGCGAAGTCCACTTTCTGCTTTGTTTAATCCCTAAGGCCGTGGTTATGCCACCAATTTTAATTGGCAATCAAAAGAGAAAATTTTCGGTGATTGGTGAGAAGTGGTAAAGCTGATGCCAGATAAAACTTTATAGCTTTGCGTGACATTTATAACTTTGCCAGCAAAGCGCCAGACGCAAAAGGTATGCCACAATGACCGCCAAGAAATAAATGTTGCACTGCTTTTTTACTCGTCAAAATTGCTGTGGATTTTAGATATTTTGCTTTAAAATTATCAGCAATGTAATAGAGTTTTATGTTTCTTCCTGAATACTCGAATTTGGACGAAACAAAATAAATATTAAACCGGCTGATTGTCAAAGCACGCAAAAAGTTGGGAGTTGAGTTGGCCATCTTTTCGCTTCGCGCTGCGGCTTCAACATAGTACAAAGGAAAGTCGGGATTATTTGTACGCGCTAATCTCGAAAACTACTGACCGGATTTTCTCTAATATACTCTGTATCGATAGCAGAGTGACGTTTTGGTATTTACAATTTCTACAGGGTTGCCACCTGTCTAAAAAACTATAAAATTCGCTCCCTTCATTGCATTACAAAAACTGAGGTGTCAAATGGAACGATTGGCCTCTAGAAAAGCAATAATGTTTTATTTTTTTTATAGGGCTGCCACCTGTTAAGAAAATAACTATATTCAATCATAATAAGCCTAGACATCAGTTCTGCACCGTCACTGTGAAATGAAAAGACTTAGCCTCGATGTGCAATAATCTATTACTTTCTGAGTGGGGCTGCCACCTGTTAAAAAATTAAAAGATTTTCACCGTTAGTTGGATTACTAAATGACAGGCCATGGTCTTCGCATGTACAACAGCTTTAATTGTTTGGGTATGGTTGCCACCTATTTAAAAATTACTATCTTATTTATAGTATCTATACATAGTATAAAGGAAAGTCGAGATTTTTTTGTACTCGCTCATCTCGAAAACTACCGAACGGATTTGGACGAGATTTTCGCTAATATACTCTGTATCGTTAGGAGAGTGACCATTGGCATATAGATCTTGTATAGGATTGCCACCTGTGTGAAAAAACTATAAGATCCGAACCGTTCGTTTGATTACAAAAATTGAGGTGCTAAATGAAAGGTATTGGCTTCCAAAAAGCACTAATATTTGCCACCTGTTAAAAAATACTAGGTTCAATAGTAATAAGCGTAGGCATCAGTTCTGCACTGATGTGCAATAATGTATTCTTTTTCTGCGTAGGGTTGCTACCTGTTTAAAAACTATAAGATCTTCACCGTTCGTTAGATAAAAAAATTAGATACGAATTGAAAGGGCATGGACTTCGCATGTACAAAAACTTTCAGTGGGGTTGCCACCTATTTTAAATTGCTATTTTATCCTTACGTAGTGTAAAGCAAAGTCGAGATTTTTCAACCACGCTAATCTTGAAAAGTACTATAGGGCTGCCACCTGTTCAACAACGTATAGTCAACAAATATATAGGCGGCAACCCTTTTCGAAAAAATAAAACCTTATTGCGCATCCGAAGACTCCATTGTTTAATTTGAATAAACTGTGCAAATGTAATGTCATTAACAAAAAATGCCATCACGTAATATGCATATATAAGGTAGTAATTTTTAAATATGCCAACCCCACTAAAAAAAGCTTATTGCACATCCGAAAACCATATCCCTTCACTTGGTACCTAATTTTTTAATCCAATTAACGTGGAAAATCGTATTATTTTAAGCAATGTGGCAACCCTATTCAAAAATAATAATTTATTGAACATCTATAGGCCAAGCCTTTTGATTTCAAATCTTTTTGTATTTCAACGAACAGATCGTATAATTTTTTAGAGAGGTGGCAACTCTACCCCTGATACCCCTTTCGATACAGATCATATTAAGTAAAATCACGTCCAGATCTGTGTAGTAATTATCGAGATATATAATAATAATAGATTGGCGTTTGCTTATACATATGTTAATGTATGGCCGAGCTTCTCTGATTTGTGTCATGATTGGGGAAGGCAAAAATATTCAAATGCATATCGCATATGCAAATGCATATTATGACACAAAATACATATTTTGGCGAAAAGGCATAAAATAGCATATAATTGATTACTTTGGTAATAAGTTCATTAATTTTCGCATAATTTCTGACAAGGTTTGTTTAATTGACAAAAGGAAAAGGCATACAATCAATGGAATGTCCTCTTATTTTCTAGTAAATAATTTTAATATATTGGTAAACATATTTCGACTGTTGTTTTCCAATAGTGAAGTTTCGCGCTAAACCGGTTTTGGTGGCTGAAAAACTTAATGAAAATTTTTCGTTTTTAGCGAAAGCTGTTTAACTTTCTAGTAAATAATTTTAATATACTCGTAAAAAATATTTCGACTGTTGTTTTCCAATAGTGAAGTTTCCGCGATGGAGGGACCTACAGTTTTACGCCGATCTCGAACGGCGATTTTATTTTCATCAGAAGCTGTTTTTTGTTTTTTGTTTTTTATTTTTTGATGTTGGGTTGAACCGGGCCTGAACGCAGGCCCTGGTAGCGCGCACTGCCAACCACTACACCACAGCGGCCGCACATTCGTTGGCGTGGTCAAAAGATCTCGATTTTGCTTTATGCTATGTTGTGATAAAATAGTGATTTTTAAATAGGTGGCAATCCTTCTCAAAAAATAAAAGTGGCTGTACATACGAAGGCCATGCCCTTTCATTTGGTATCAAATTTTTTTATCAAACGAGCAGTGAAAATCTATAATTTTTACACAGCTGGCTACCCTATTCAAAAAAATAATACATTTTTGCACATCTAGAGGCTAAGTATTTTCGTTTGACGGTGACGGTGCAGAGCTCATACCTTCGCTTATTAAGATTGAATATAGTAATTTTCTTGACAGGTGGCAACTCTACTCAAAAAACTAAAACATTTGTGC
>NW_023472878.1:0-3952 GCF_013731165.1 Rhagoletis pomonella
ACAACGCCAACTGCCCACACACAGGAGGCTAGAGGGCAGTATGACCTCGCCTCCCCTCGCCATGCAGCAAATAGGATCTCAACCTCAACACTTGAGGAGTGAGGGCAGGCTGACGTCAACATATGGCGACAACCAGCTATGGGAAGACACGCGCGGAGGGCTGGAGGGCAGAACGACCTCGCCCTATCGCGACCATCATCGACGCGAAGACCCACGAAGAAAGCCAGAGGGTAGATTGAACTCCTCCCTTGGCGCAGCGCAGCTTTACGGAATTGATCGCAGGAGGCTTGAGGGCCATATGACCTCGCCTTCGCACTCCCATCATCACTCCGAACCGCAGTCACGGTCTGCGTATGCAAGGAGACTCAACCGCAAGCACCCGGATGCCGACTCCGACAGCAGCTCAGATGGGCATTGGACCATCGCAACACACCGCAAGCAACACAAACAGGCGGGTGGTAACAACAGGCTTGAGGGCAGGACAACCTCGCCAGCATATGCACGCGAGCATGGAACCTCATGGGGTAGGCTCGAGGGCATTGGAACCTCGCCTACACGAAATCAGCAACAACTGAACGCCAAACAGCGTCATATTGACAGCAGAGGATCCACGCCGCCTTGTGTCCACCACCTTGCGCACACCAGGGATATAAACAGTCGATCCCCCTCCCCACCTCGCCACACGCAACACAACCCTAACGAGGAGAATAGGCTTGAGGGCCGCAAGACCTCGCCTCAGCGCACGCACCAGCACACGAAGGGTGAGGGCAGGCCTAAGGGCCGAATGACCTCGCCACATCACACGCATCACCGCACGGACGAAAGAGACAGGCGCGAGGGCCGTAAGACCTCGCCCTCTCGCACTAAACAACGCACAGATGATGGAGGACGGACTGAGGGCCGCATGACCTCGCCCAACGCTCACACCGGTATACAAGCGAGCAGCGCAGACCAACAAGGGGAAAAAAGAGCACCCAGACGTCGGCGCGGACCAGCAGCCCCCGATCCAGGGAAACCAGGGGCACGAGACGACCCACGTAGAAGGGGTCTCAGCGGCGCTGGAGTAGCACGCTACCTTCGTTACCTGGCAAGAGGCATGAGTCCTGACTCTGCGCGGAGCCGAGCCGTGAGACCGGTACAGCAAGAAGCCCCAGCTGCCAAAACCACCGGCAACCAACGTGTGCCAACAGCAACAAAAAGGCAACCTGCAAAGCGTAGAGGTCACCCGCCGGGGTCGCCTCTGAGAAACAGCGATCGGAAGAGGGGCCATAGACAAGACGAGCACGGAGCTGCTAACCAGAACCAGCAATCGAGTTACGCAGATGCAATGAGAGCAACAAGGATAGCGGTGCTACCCCAAGAGTACCCCGCCATGTCTCTCACTCCAGAGCAACTCACATCACTGCGTGACATCATTATGGATGAGGTTCTGAGGGGGTGGACCCGCCCACTTATTTTTACGGGCGTCTACTTCAGACCGGGCCTGCTATTGGTGGACTGCAGAGACGAGGCAACTGCCGAATGGCTGAGACAGACAGTACCGTCGCTCAATGGGTGGGAAGGGCCGGCGCTTTACACCAGGAGCGGAGATGACATACCACCAACCCATAATGTCACCATCTTCCTCCCATGGAGCATAGACAGGGGCCAGGACTATGCACTGGGTCTCCTGAGAGCTCAGAACGAGAGCCTCAACACATCACTCTGGAGAGTCATGGAGGCAAAAGTTGAGGACGGCTACCTACGGCTGAATGTGGCTGTCGATGAAGACTCCTTCTGTAGCATGAGACGGCAGAGTTTTAGGCTCAATTACAGGTACGGGAACGTCCTCGTCAAGCCATGGAAGCAGAGAATTCCTGGGGACGCTGCCCACACGACGCCAACAGGTGAGGCATCAACAGGCATGGCAATGGCCGTCGATGAGCAGTGCGTAGAAGGGCCTTCGACCTCCGCAGCTGCCTCATCGACAGCAATTGATAGAGACAAAACTGTCGACGAGCACCGCGTGGAAGGGCCTTTGACCTCCGCGGCTGCCACCGCGACGACGGAGACAACAGGACGGGCAGCTCAACAAAACGTGCCGTCGACCAGGGAGCTGGAGGAGCTGGCAGAAGGCTTGAACCTTCAAAGCCCTGGCAGAGAACTGGAGGACCTAACGCTCTCAGAGATAGACGAGCCGATGGTCCAGAGTAAAAAATGAGGACAACACCACGCCTTAGGATTGCCCAGATTAACCTCCATCACGCGGTAGCTGCATCTGCAGTCATCACAAGGAAGTTCACTTCGGAGGATCTGGGCATAGTCTTAGTCCAAGAGCCGTGGGTGTATAAAGGTCAGGTGAAGGGCCTGACGGAGAAGTCTATCAAGGTAATCTGGGATTTATCATGTGATAACCCAAGAGCCTGTGTTATGTTAAAGAAGGAGACTAATTACTTCTGCATTTCAGAGTTTTTAACGAGAGATCTGGTGGCTATCCAACTAACGGTGAATCTCCACGGACAGGCAAGAGAGGTAGTTTTTGCTTCGGCTTACTTCGCAGGGGAGCCGCCATACCACCGGAGGAAGTCAGAGGACTAGTAGAGTACAGCGAGAAACTGCGCCTTCCATTGGTTATTGGATGTGATGCCAACGCACATAATGTACAGTGGGGCAGCACTGACACCAATAAAAGGGGTGAGCTTCTACTAGACTTTATATTAAGTAAGGACCTTAGTATTTGCAATGTAGGTTATAAGCCCACTTTTGTAACTAGGGTAAGAGAGGAAGTTCTGGACGTTACTCTTGGGAACACCTGGGTGGATAATCTGATCTCGGACTGGAGGGTCTCCTCGGAGCCCTCAATGTCGGATCATAGGATTATACAGTTTTCCCTAGAGATCTCCTTGAATAGAGCCACGCCCAGTAGGAATCCTAGGAGGACCGACTGGAACAGCTATCACAGACTATTACAGGCAAACCTAACCACCACAAACGTAGAGAACAGGGCTAAGCGGTGGGTGGAATTGGAGGCGAAGGTCGGCAGCCTAAATGAGGCAATAACGGATGCCTATACATCAAGCTGCCGGCTGACTTCACCAAAAGGACAGAATAGAAACCCATGGTGGAACTCCAACCTCTCAGGTCACCGGAAAGAGGTCAGAAAACTCTTTAACCGTGCGAAACGTACTGGGAATTGGGATGACTATTTGTCTGCCCTAACCACCTATAACAAAGCGATTCGCGAAGCCAAGAGAAACAGTTTTAGATTGTTCTGTGAAGGCATCACCTCCACCCCGGAGGCTGCCAGATTGCACAGAGCACTAGCTAGAGGTACAGGTGAAAACCATATGGCGATAAAACTACCAGACGGCAGCTACACCAAAAGTGAGGAAGAGGGGGCCCTGGCCCTCCTGACAACACAATTCCCAGGAGCATTGACTCCGGTAGCAGAGGATAGTGATGAATACCATAAGCCGGCCTCGGAGGACTGGAAGACGGCAAAATGCCTATTCACCTGGTCGGCCGTACGATGGGCCATCGATTCGTTTGAGCCCTATAAGACCCCTGGGGTGGACGGCTTATGGCCGATTCTACTCCAGAAAGAACTGGACCTGCTTACCCCGATTTTAATCAAAATCATGCGGGAAAGCCTGGCACTAGCGTATCTCCCAAAGTCGTGGAGGAGAGCCTGTGTCAAATTCATTCCTAAGATAGGCAAGAAAGACTACTGGCTGGCGAAATCTTTTCGCCCGATTAGTCTAACATCATTCCTTCTTAAGGCAATGGAGAAGATCATAGACAACCACATAAGGTCCACCACCCTGATGTCATTGCCGTTGCATCATGGGCAACACGCCTATCGTGCAGGTAGATCGACGGATACAGTGCTGTTCCAGCTGTCATCTACCATACGGAATGCACTTGAGGGGGGGGAGGTAACACTTTGTGCATTTTTAGACATTGAAGGAGCCTT